>NC_056733.1:1884737124-1884852124 GCF_019279795.1 Protopterus annectens | reverse complement strand
CACCATTAGTTCTGAACAGGTATGGGTGCTACCTTTGAGATTACGAACATATGTGAAGAAGGCCTTATGATTGTCTCTAATAGATGTGGCCAATTTGGACTCAAAGTTTGCTTTGGAGAATTTCACTAGTGCTCTTAATTGCTTGTTTAGGCTAAGGAGATATTGCTTCCTATTGGACACCTGTTCCTCCTTAGTCCTGGATAGCAATTTTTTTCTTTTGTTATAGAGTTTATTTACTGCAGATGTGCACCAGACAAGTTTACTCATCCTTGTGGAGGATGATTTAGTCCTGTCAGGTATTCCTGACTCCATACATCTATGTAAATGTTTGTACAGTAATTTGGTATAGTTTTGGATACTGGTGCCATTTCCTAGAGAGGGGGAGGAGGCTGTGAAGCTGTTTAAACCATCCCTCAGGAGGCTGTAATCAGCTTTGGAGAAATTTTTTTGTTTGACCCTAGCTAAAGAGGGGTCAGGGGAGATGGTGACTTCGAATGTGGCTGCTTTTTGGTTGGATCTTATAAGGGAGGATGATACCACAGAAATGCTGCAGTGGTCACTCATGGTGGTTAATACCAAGTCCAAGATATTATCACCTCTTGTGGAGGTATCAACTAGCTGTTCCAAAGCATTCCCATTGACAAAAGCGAGGAATCTCTGGGCATGTGTGTTCTGGCGTGAGTAGTTCTTCCAATCTATGTTTGGGTAGTTAAAGTCACCCAGGATCAGGGTAACGGGTTGAATTTTGATAAATTCGAAGAGGTCTAAGATAGGCAGATTGGACATCTTGAGTCAGATTTGGGGGTCTGGTAGCTAGCTATAACTTGTACTGGGGTCTTGACAATGGTTAACTGCACCTGGAGTGTCTCCTGTGTGTCATACTGTTTGATCAGCCTGAAGGTGTGTATGTCTTTAACATATAATGAAACTCCATCTCCTTTGGCTTTACTACTCACAGTCTGGGGTCTGAATGTATGAAAGGATGAGTAATCAGGTATGCCAGGGGTGTTCTCCGCAGCTTTGAACCAGATTTCTGTGACTGGACAGATGTCAGCATTTTTCAGAGTTAAGAACAACTGCAGTGAGTGCAGTTTCATATTTAGACACTGAGCATTTAGCAGCATGACCTTTAATTTGCATTTTGTTGAAATTTTTATGTTAGTAGTTTTAACCTCATCACTCTTTCTAAAAAAAGCACTAGGGGCAGGCAAGTGCCTTTGCCAGAAGCCTGAACCTCAAGTGAGACAGATGCAGGTCATCTCTGGCAAAGCACCGGGGTCTGCCAATCATATCTTCCCAGGCTGTCAGATACTGGATCCCCCTGGAGTAACACCAGAAACTAAACCAATTGTTAAAGTAAATCATTTTCTGCTTGTATTGAGGCATCTTTCTGGTAATGGCAGAATGCTGCTTAAGGCTAGGGACATACCTGCCTGGGACAAATATTCAGCGAGTTCGATCATGTCTCTCTTCATATAGTTCAGGAAGGCATGTTTCAAGTCATTCACACCAACATGGACTATGACATAGTCATAAGAGTACTTGTTGAGAGACTTGAGTGTGTGTGATATGGTGGACTCTGGGGCCCCTGAAAGACAACTAACCCTGACTTTCTCCTTATCCAGCCTGGTGAGAGGCACATCTATGCATCTCACAATGGAGCCTCCTATGACTAATATGTTGGGTTTATGGTTAAGCCTTAATGGTTGTGAGAGACGGTTGTGGGAACTATGCGTGGTATGTGGTATGGAGGGCTCTGGAGATCACGTGTGTTTTGCCTCGGAGGTCTCCTTTGTTTGGGTATGTTTTTTTGAGGACCTACACATATGTGGGTGTGTGTTGTGTGGGTGGTGTTTGAGGTGTAGTGATTGTGTTGACAACCTTCTCAGTGGCTTGTGAGGGAGAGCATAGACTCTAGATTCCTAGTGCAACTGCATCTCTCGCAAATTGTGTTCCTAGGTGGTAGTAACAGGTGGTTGTCTGCGTACATAAGGCAGCTGGTACACTGTCTAGGATGCCCATATCAACCAGACTGGCAGGAGAAACTGTACGAAATTCTCCATCCATATTTTTCAGAATCTGAGAGAGAAAAGCCAGCGATAGCTAAGGGGTAAGTCTAAAGCCCATGTGCTTAAACCAAAACCAATAGGCTTAAAATAACACTTAAAATTTAAACAGGCTACAAACAAGCAATAACAAATGCAAGAGAAAAGATACAACTGAACACCTTAGAGAACAAGCAGCAGAAAAACAAGATGAAGTAATAGAGCATGAAGAGGAAACACAAATATAGTAAAAAAAGGTGAATAAAGTGGGTTTTTTGTTAGAAAAGTGGAAAGGGAGAGAGAAGGAAAAGAAGAAATTTCAAGGCTAAGGAACTAAGGGGTTTGACATTCCCAAATGATCTCTGTATTAGGTAGAATGAGCTAATGAGATGGGACTGGGAGGAGTGTCCCTTATCAAATTTACAGTAAGGGCAGGCAGCAGCAAAAGCCACAAACTATAAGAACACAACAGTTGGGTGGGAGAAAAAAGAAAAATTCAACCAGAGATCAGCAAATATATAAATGGAGACACAGAAAAGTAAATAATTCAGTCAAACAAATAAAAACAGTGCAGTAAACTAGTGGACTACTGTTACTCAAGTAAATAAAAAAAGTGCAGTACTGTTAAGCAAATAAATACAACCAGTGCAGTACTGATGAGAAACACTGAACAGTTAGATAAAGTGCAAAAAAATATACTTATCTAGCTCTGTAATTCAGATTAAGAAACATTCTCAGTCAGGCACAAATGGAGGTGTAGCAAGATAAGCAGAAATCCACTCAAATGCAATATTTTTATGCCAGCAAGATAAAAGACCCTTCCAAAGCAACACCCTGAGACAAACAGATAACAGAAGCTGTTTGACCACTTTTCCCTCTCTGGAATGAGTACACCACAAACTCACAGTAGGGGCGGGCAACAGCCTACCTGCATACTAACAAACTACTAATCAATACCCAGCATGACTTTCGAGCATATCACAGTACTACTACTACTGCTTTATTGTCATTCTCTAACACTGTCAACCTTCAAAGAAATAATGGCAATTATGTATCCTCTATCTTTTTAGATCTCTCAAAAGCCTTTGATATGGTCTCACACAGCAAACTCCTAAATGTCCTCTCTGACTTAATCTGTCCCATCTTACCCTTGCTTGGTTCCAAGACTACCTAAACGGGTGTCAGCAAACCTGTACGCTGGCAACAAACACCATCACCCCTCCTATCCGTAACATTAGGAATCCCACAAGGATCAGTCTTAGGCCCATTACTCTTCACTACCTTCACTAATAACCTGCACACCTCAACCCTACAACCATCACTCATTCAGTAAGCAGATGACTCAACAGTCACCTGTACTGCTACTACCATAGGGGAACTTGAAAAAATAACAATCTTTCCATGCAGTAGAAAGATGGCTAACCAATTTGCCGCTAAGTCTAAACGCCCCAAAAAACAAACTTATGTTATTCCAGCCAACCAAATCAAATGCAGTTCTGTGGTCCTTTAACATAACCTCAGTAGACAGTACAAGCATTTCACCCTCACACAGGGTTGCCAGATTTCCAGCCCCCCAGGTAGGGACAAAAAAAAAAAAAAAAAAAAAAAAAAAAAAGGTGGTCTCTCACGGCAAGTGAAGACCAAAAAAAAAAAGGTCTTTAATGCGGAACACAGTTCCACATTAAAGAACAGTAGCTCTGCACTAAACACAGAGCTTCTCGTGTTTAATGCATTGCAGTTCCGCATTCAACACAAGTAGCTTCGTGTTTAGCGATTTTTGATTGGCCTGTATACCTGCATATGGGCCAATCAACACGAAGCTTCTCGTGTTTAATGCGGAACACAAGAAGCTTCGTGTTTAGCAATTTTTGATTGGCCCATATGCCAGGTATACGGGCCAATCAAAAAAAAAAAAAAAAAAAAAGCGGAGGCTGGCCGGAATTTAAACCGGCAGGGCGGGACTCGGGATCAGGCTGCTGATCTCGGGACAGTTCCGCCCAAATAGGGACGTCTGGCAACCCTGCCCTCACATCATACCAAACTGTTAGGAGTTGAAATTTACTGCAATATGAGATTTGATGCCCACATATCCCAAACAATAAAAAAGTACACAAAAAAACTTGGAACATTATATAGGAACAAGCAATACTTTACAAATGACACTAAAGACAAAAATTGACCAAACACGCATTATGTACACTACTAGATGCAGGTCCCATACTCACTAACCTAAGAAAATCTGAAATAATGAAGCTGGAAACCTGCTACAATAAAATTGCTAGATATGCCACCAATTCCTCACCAAGAACTGACCATTGTATCACCTTTAAAAAGCTTAGTTGGCTTGAACTCCCACATCTAGTGCTCTACAACCAACTAAACATGGCCCATAAGATATTCTACCAAAGTGAAAAAACACCCTCACTCAACCAACAAACCTTATTAAAATCAATACAGCCAAATACTTAGCTGGAGAATCCCTATTTGCTAACTATGTAGGCAAAGTGTGGAACTCACTACTTTATGAAATATCATCTATCCCAACCCTTTCTCAAGTTAAATTAAAGTTAAAGACTCACTTTCAAAACAAATGGCTATGTCCTTGTAATACCCCAAACTAAATCACTTCTCTCTTAAGATGGTTAAGGAATAGTCCTACAGTTTTTCACAATCAAGTCTACTTTGGATCTGTCACTACTAACAGTCTTGAATATCTCTTAATATACATCTTGAACTGCTGTAAACACGTAAACTACATAATTAAAGTGTAATCTTACTCCCCTAACTAATCTCTCTTCTACAAACCAAAACTGTGAGCATCTACTTTATCTCTCATCTCATTTCTATTCTAATACCTTACTGTGCAATTACTTACTTATTTACTAAGTGTAAATGATACATCATACACAACTGCTATGTTATTAGTGCCAGTTTTCTTGTACAAACGTTCTCTTTTTTTCCCCTGTATAAATTACACTATATAAACTTTGTTTCTAGTATAAATGTCATTCTGTATAAATGTTATATATATTACTGTTTTATTCATGTGGAGCTTTTCTCTCTGGGCCTCCGCTGAAAATGGACATGCATCCAGTCGGACCATCTCGGTAAACAATTGTAAAATAAATAAAAAATAAACTTTAAGAACACAACAGCAGTTGGGTAGGGGGAAAAGAAAAATTCAGGCAGAGATCAGCAAAATATAAATGGAGGCAGAGAAAAGTCAATTATTCAGTCAAACAAATAAATAAAAACAGTGCAGTAAACTAGTGCAGTACTGTTATGCAAATAAACCGTGCAGTATTGATAAGCAAATAAATACAACCAGTGCAGTACTGATAAGAAACACTGAACAGTTAAAGTGCAAAAAAATAAATTTATGTAGCTCTGTAATTCAGATTAAGAAAGACTCTCAGTCAGGCGCAAATGCAGCTCTAGCAAGACCAGCAGAAATTCACTCAAACGTAATATTTTTATACCAGCAAGATAAAAGACCCTTCCAAAGTCACACTCCGAGACAAACGGATAACACAGAAGCTGTATGACCAGTTTTTCCTCTCTGGAATGAGTACACACAAACTTACAGTAGGGGCAGGAAACAGCAAAAGCCACCAACATTAAGAACTTATCCATTTAAGGTATTTAATTTTACATGTACTTATGTTATTTTATAGTTTGGGCAACTTTAAAACTTAATTGATGTTAATTGACTCATTTAGCTCAACAAATACTTTTTCATTCTTCATTATTTAAGGAATAAGTGGATTGATAAGTATTGTTCTGATGAAGTCTTAATACTTTGCTGGCCGCATAACTTTTTATCCATTTCTTGTTCTTATAATAACCTTTTGGTACACTCTTCTCCTGCTGTGCTGTTTTGTTCCCGGGCTGCCCGTCCGCATATTGGTGTTGTGTTTGTATGTGTCTAAACCTCAAAATGCACTCTCTCGAGGCACTCCTAAAAATGGAGAACATCGATATCTGTAACTGAGACCTGGTTCAAAGCTCCAGAGAGCACCCCCTGCAATACCAGGCTACAACTCTTACCACACTTTTCGGTCACTAAACCAGGACCGAAACACTAAAGGTGGAGGAGTGTCAATATTCACCAAGGATATTCACACCACCAGGCTAGTTGCCCAACACAATGAGTCTGAAATTCTCCAGGTGCAACAAACACTGGGTAAGACTGCAATCCAAATTGTAGCTTGCTACAGATCCCCCACCATATCCCAAGATTTTCACTACACCTTTCTAAACATACTGGAAAATATTAAAATAGAACCAAACACCCTAATACTGGGTGATTTTAACTACCCTGCCATTAACTGGGAAAACTACTCATGTACCAACACCTTTGCCCAATGGTTCTTGGAATTCATAAATTCCAACGCCCTGGATCAACTAATCCATAGTCCCACCAGGGGCTCCAATATCCTAGACCTGGTCATTACCAACATGGGAAATCGATGCTCCACACCTATGGTCACCCCCTCATTAGTCAGGTCTGACCATAAGCTAATCACCCTTAACATCCACATCCCACCCCCACCCCCAGTAAGGAAACCTCCATAAAAAACTTCTCCAAAGCCAACTTCAAGCTACTCAAGTCAGAAGTGACAAACTTCATGACACCCATGCAGACGGGAACTGAAAGTTCAACTGCTGAATCCTACACTAAGGCACTGTACGAGCACATCCACTCATGCATGAATCGTGGCATCCCAAATAGAACCAAGATGCTCTCATCCAAAAAAAAGGAAGCCAATCTGGTGGTCCTCTGCCATAAATAAACTTTACAACAAAAGGAAGAAACTGTTGCAGAAAAGAGGAAAATCCCAGGATGCAAAAAACTCCCTTACCAGCCTCAGTAAGAAACTGAGATCCCTCAAAATCCTCCAAAGCTGGTTACGAAAATAAAATTGCCAAAGATTCCAAAGACAACCACAAGGCATTCTATAACTATGTCAAGAATCTAAATGGCAATGCTCAGATCTGCTCTGAGCTATAACAGGATGGCATCAAATATACTGATCCCAAGGATATTGCCAATATCCTGGCAGATTGATTCAGTGCCAACTTCACCCCCCTCTCACCCCCTAAATGGCCCATCTCAATACCCGAAGATTGCCAAATTCCGGTAATATCGGCCACACAGGTAAAAAAAACGCACTCTCCAAAGCTAAGAATACAGCATCCATGGGACCAGATGACATCCTGGGCTGTGTACTACATGAACTACAATATGAACTGACACCTCACCTACGTGTCATGTTTAATCATAGCCTCACCTCAGGTTTCGTGTCCTCTGAGTGGCGCAGAGCTACAGTTATCCCACTCCACAAGGGGGGGATCTACCTTGGATCCTGAAAACTACTGTCCCATCAGTCTAACATGCCTTACCTGCAAGGCCATGGAGCGTATTATCATGGAACTTATAAACAAAGACATTGGCAACCTTCAAACACTGGACCCCACCCAGTTTGGGTTCGTGAAGGGCCAATCTTGTCTCCTGAACCTGATTGACTTCTTTGAATCAGTCTCCAGAGCCATGGACAAGGGTAAGGTGGTCCAAACAGCCTATCTAGGACCTTGCCAAGGCCTTTGACACCATCCTCCACTCTGGAATCATAGATAAACTACTAAGCTGGGCATTAATCCCTACGTCACCCAATGGGTTGCTAACTGGCTTACTGACAGAACCCACAATGTAAAAGCAGCCGACTCCAAATCCAGCTCCAGACAAGTGGGGTATCTCAGGGTTCAGTCCTGGGACTGCTCTTGTTTGGCATCTACTTCTCTGAAGTACAGGCCAACACTAAGGGACTCTGGCTAACAAAGTTCGCAGATGACTGCAAACTAGGAGCCACTATTGAATCCCCAAATGATGTGGATGCTCTACAAAAGGGCCTTACAGAAACAGATGCTTGGTGCCAGAGCCATGGGCTCAAGCTCAATGCCAAGAAATGTAGTTATCCCCTTTGGGGAAAAACATGCATCTGTGAATTACCATATAGGTGACAGTACACTAAACACCGAAAGTGTGATAAGAGACTTCGGGACACAGATGGACAGTGGTCTCACCTTCGATAACCACATCACCACAACAATCAGGAAATCCTTCTATGTGGCACACCTAATCACTAAGGGCTTTTCATCCAGAAAAAAGGAGGTCATTGTCCCACTGTACTCATCCCTCATTAGACCCATTATAGAATACAACGCCCCATTTGGTATGTACCTCTCAAGACATCTGCAACAACTGGAATGGCCGCAGAAATACCTCACTAAAAGAATCACAGGCCTAAAGGAGATGCCCTACGCTGACCGCCTTAAAAAACTCCAGCTATACTCTGTCGCATATCGTCTACTCGGAGGCGATCTCTGCTTAACATACAAGGCCATGTCAAACCCAGAGCTGTTGGACATGCTACACTTAAAGAAATCCCAATCCCTCAGAGTCACACGCTCCAGGGATCTAAACCTTGTCATCACAATAAACAAAACATGCTGGAGGGATAGGTTCCTGACTCAGAGACTCCCCAGACTCTGGAATAGATTGCCCATACATGTCAAGCCTCTTTGGCCGTCTTCAAAAGGAACCTTGACGATTGGATGACAGCCTAGTATCAACCTATGAACCTATATATGTACCATTCCCACAAATTCTGATCAACTTCCATGAACTTTGCTCCTTCCCTTTTCTAAAGGTTCTTCTGTCTCCTTTACAATATCTATAACTTCCTTTATGTCGGGAATAGATTTTAATTTTGATTTTCTGCTGTCTTCATGGAAGCCAACAGAACTAAATTAATAAGGCCTTAATGACTAGGCATTTCAGATCTTATGTTCAGACTAAAAGAATAATTTCCTTAGTTACAATCATTTGTTCCCCCAACATGTGTGTTAAAGTACTCTGTGGGGATTTTTTAAAAAAATATGCCAACTAGTTACATCTCTCCCACCCAAAAAAAAATGTTCCCAAATTTCCTCTCTCTTCCCCATCACACCACTGGTATTTTCTATTAACTCATTCCCTCCATTACAGCTCTTTTGAAGGTGTAGTTTTAACTCCCAGTGGGTATGGCATGAGCTTTTAATAAAATAAACACCTTAGAGTTCAGACATATGTTTATATCTCTGGAACCATAACTGTTACTAAAAAACTGTCAATGGCTAACTATTCAGGATAAATTAACCTTTACATTAATGGCATTCATTCAGTTCATGCTTTAAACTGGATTTTATATGGCAAAGTAAAGGCAATGAATATTAATTTTGTAATGTTGCATAAACAGATTATGATCTCTCAGTAAGCATTCAACCAAGACACATACTACAAACAGGATTTTTTTCATACAGCTGTGAGCTTTCCTATGAGGCTATGCAGTTCTGTCTGTGTTAACTGAATGTTGAGATACTTACAGAAATGTGAAAATTATTACAAGTAAACAATATACAAACAATATTCAATACATCTTTAGCTGCATTAGACAGAGGTCAAATATCAATACAATTCTGTTTGCCATCATGTATGCTTTAGGATGAAATTGTCTGATACCTTGTATGTAAGCATGGAGGAAGACTTTTTTTGATTCAGCACAGGCCAAGGAAGAACTGCAAGCATTTTCAACAAAAAGCCATCAAGGCGAAAGGGATGCTGCTTCTCATTCTTTGGATAATAAAGCACATGGAGAGACTTTGCCAATGAAACCTTTTAAACTGTTCCAAAAGAAAATGCTTGGGAGACTGAGAAAAGCACAAGAGTTATCAGAAGAACTAGAATAACCTTGAAAATTAACTGGATTCTGGATTTGGGAGATGTAGGTTATCTGGGAAAAAGACCAGCAACATGGAAATTATTAAATAAATGTGAGACTGCAAAGCATCAATCACATTTGTGAAATATGGTTGTACAAGAATAAGTGGAAACAGTGGACTTTCGTTGACACTATAAAGCTTGTGGGTAACTGAAAAAACATTTGCCTCACTTCATGTCATTAATGTTTGGAAGGACTTTGAAAGGAGAGGAAGAAGAAGGAAAAAGTTAAAGTAAAACAATTTCTGTTCTTAACAGTATTTCTATGAAACTTTTCACAATATAAACTGCATATTTTGTAGCAAAGCATTTCAAATTGTTCTTGTATGCGATAAAGTTACTAAAGTAAACAGATGCCTTTTTTTCTTCTCTCCCTTCTTTCTTTCTTCTTTTTGGTATTAAGAAATATATGCATTACAATGCAAATGAGAAGGAAAAGCTCGACAAAAGTATGTTTAAGTTAACTGACTTATCTTGGGTTGTTGAGGTGGTGGATGAGGTATAAAAGAACACAGATCATAGTATATGTAGAGCTGCTGCTATGTTTACTCCTATGTTTGCATAGGTGATGGTTTGGATTAAGATCCTTGGCTTAATCTAATAACAAACTTTAGGTGGAAACAAATATGAAAACATTAAACATAATGAAAAGTTTTGCTTTAGCAATAAAAGTTTCAGCTTGCCTTTCGGGCTGAAACAGAGGACTATATTTTTTCTTTTTTCTCTTCATTTCCATGGAGACAAGCTGCTAATAGGGAAATAAAAGACAGAACACTGGTTTCTTCAAAGCTAAATGTTAATGATCTCTGAAAGCAAGGGAAGTTGTTTTCACATCTGTGTGTGTGTGTGTGTGGGGGGCGGGGGGGCGCAGGGGATAAAGATAACAAAAAGGAACAGATACCAATTAGTGTAAGTAGAAGTACAGACAATAACATGCACCTTATCATGGATAACCTAAGCTTCTGGTTAATTACAGCCTGGGTTAGCAGCTGTTCATTTGGCACAAATGTTCCTATTAGGAGAGTTAAGCTAGAAAAAGACATTTTAAAAAGTTGCCTATAATAGGTGGAAATAATGACTTCTTACCATAATGGTAACACCTTCCATATTATCTTAAATGTGAATGGTCTCACAGATGCAGACAAAAAGGAAAGAAAATGTAATTGCATTAAGAAAAGCAAAATGCAAACAATGCTAGAGATGCTGCATTTGGGAAGAACTAAGCATGTGAGTTTGCTAAAGAAAGGATTTCAGGATGGATGTTATGCAGAATATCAGAGGAAAAATAGGAGTACTTATATTAATTGCAAGAGGAACTCCAGTAGTGATACAAGAGGAAAAAAGATAGTAATGACAGATTTATAGTAGTAATTGGCAACTGGTAAGGGATGGTGATTTTGCTGCCATGTACTCCGCATAAAACTGCTAGTAAGGCATTTAAAATATAGGGAGAAATAATCAGCTATCAGCGGGGAATATTACTTATAGGTGGCACGGGAATTTGATTTGCAAAAATGAGGATGTATATGGGGGGCCTAGAAGTGAAAATATAACTAAAGAGGGTACATTTCTTAAGAAATTTATGAAAATATTTGGTATGAAAGAAGTGAATACAGTAGCAGGAACTCGAGAGATAATTTACATATTATTCCTAACTGGGCTAGATTATACAGAAATCATATTTTACCAGAACATATGCATTTGACTGAGAACTTTGACACATTCAGTAACTATATCAGATCATGCTCCAATAATTGCTAAGATAAAAATGCAGAACTTGAAGTAAAGATGAGACATTTGCACTTCTCCATCTACCTGTTAAAAAGAGAGAAATCTAAGGAAAGGGTAGTGGAAATTATCTGGGAGTTGTTAGGGAAGACAAAGTATTCCAGAAGTTTTAGCTAGTGAGTGGGATAAAATGAAAGTGTAGTTAAACAACAGGGTAGAAATGTAAGAAAAACTGACCCAGTTAAGAAGTAGTAAGAATTATTTAGAGGGGATGACAATGGTTAAGGTATTACAAAATAAGGGAAATCTCACAGAAGAAGAGATGCAACTGCAAAGTGTAAACAGAAAATAAGGGAGTACCTGATAATATGCATGAGTTTAGAAAGACTGCTTTTAAGCAACTGTTTTTCGATAACTCCAGAGCACAAAAACTTTTTTCACAGTGACTTAGGCAGCAGACAGTAGAAAGGGTTGTTGCCAAAAGTACAGTTTTGTACCTACCATAAATGTAGATGTTCGAAGATCCACATTGCTGCAGTCCTAACACTTGGGGTAGTCCGCTGTCCCAGTCGGCCCGAATACCAAAGTATAAGGCTGACGTCGGTCAAGGCGCATTTGTGTGACATCAGGACGTCAGGGTACAAATGCGCATGACCGACGTCATATCCTCAGTCTTTTCTTGCCCCAGATGTCAGAAGACCCTAAAAAGATAAGGCCAAAACCAAAAAACACCAAAACACTCCTGTACCTAATATATGTACAATATATACAAATTTACAAAAAATAGAACCTCACCCCCACAACCACCTCTAAACACAGAGGGGAAGGAGGGAGGGAAAATTGGACTGCAGCAATGTGGATCTTCGAACATCTACATTTATGGTAGGTACAAAACTGTACTATGTTCTTCATCTCACATTGCTGCAGTCCTAACACTTGGGTAGAATCCCAAAGCAGAGGTAAGGGAGGATGGCTAAACTATAATGAAGCAGGAGCTGCCAAAATGCCCTGCAACACCGCAGTGGCAAAACCAGCCCTGGACTTAGAATAGAGAGGAAGGTGGTAATGCTTGGAGAAAGTATGCACTGAACTCCAAGTAGCTGCCTCCAAAATATCCTTAGTTGCCACCCCTTAGAAATGCTGTTGAAGTGGCAGTAGCCCTAGTGGAATGAGGCCTAATCCCAGCTGGAATCTCCTTGCCATGATGGGAGTAACAGAATGCAATGCAAAACCCAATCCACTTAGATATAGTTTGTTTTGACACAGGCTTGCCCTGGGAACTCAAAGCAAAAGAAACAAACAACTGCTGAGACTGCCTAAAATCCCTAGTCCTGCTTAAATAATAACGCAACTGTCTGTGTACATCTAAGGTGTGCAAAATCTTTTCCCCTATTTTGGGGATCTGCATAAAAAGTAGGCAAATGAATAGTTTGGTTTAAAGCCACACTAGAAACCACCTTAGGCATAAATGAAGGATTAGTACGTAATGATACCCTATCCTTACGAAAAATCAAAAAAGGCTCAACCGCCATAAGGGCCTGCAATTCAGAAACCCTTCTTGCAGAAGTAATGGCCAACAAAAAAGCAGTCTTCCATGACAAGTATTTCAACTCAGCAGTAGCCGCAGGCTCAAAAGGTTGTAGAGTAAGTTTCTCCAACACAAAATTGAGGTCCCAAGCAGGAGTAGGAGCTCTACATGGGGGTCTTATATTCTTTGCCCCTCTAAGAAATTGCTTGAACAAAGGATGAGAAAACAATGGTGGGTCACAATCATAGTGAGCTGAAATTGCTGCAGCATGAATCTTAATGGAAGAGAAAGACAAGCCCTTGTCCAATAGCTCAGTAAGATATTGAAGAGCCACACTCAAATTAGGCTCAGAAACATCCAAATCCTTTGCTGCACTCCAAAATAAAAATCTCTTCCATTTTTCTGCATACACCTTACGTGTACTAGGTCTCCTGGCTTCCATAATCACATTCAAAACTTGTTGAGGAAGTTGAGACCTGCTGTGGTTCAAAACAGAATATGCCAGGCTGTTAGATGAAGAGAGTGAAGCTTGACATTGAGTAGATGACCGTCCCTCTGAGACAAAAGGTGTGGAATTAAAGGTAAAGGCCATGGAGGCTTTCTTACCAGATTCCTCAGTAACGGGTACCAGTGTTGCCGAGGCCAATCTGGAGCTATCAAAATCATCCTTGGCTTGTCTTGTCTGACCTTTAGGAGAACCTTTGGGAGGAGAGGCAGAGGTGGAAAGGCATACACATGAAGATTTTCCCAACTGAACTAAAGAGCATCCACTTTCCAAGCTGTGTGATGAAACCTTTTCGTGCAAAACTTTGGCAGCTGGTGGTTTAGTGGAGAAGCGAACAGATCTATGTCTGGAGTTCCCCATGACACTGTCAATTTTTGAAATACATGAAGATCCAGTTTCCACTCGTGGGGATCCATGATTTGCCTGCTTAACACATCTGCTAAAAAGTTCTGTGCTCCTGGCAGAAACCTTGCCTGAAGAGTAAGCTGCAAGCTGAGCGCAGTCTCCCACAAAATCATTGCTTGCCTGCATAGAGGATAAGAATGTGTTCCCCCTTGCTTGTTGATGTACCACATGACAGTTGTGTTGTCTGTTAGAATCAACACCTGCCCTGGAAGAAGTAACTCCTTGAAAGCCATCAATGCAAACTGGACTGCTAACATCTCCTTCATGTTGATATGTAGATGCTGTAGTCTGGCAGGCCACTTGTCTTGTATCCACTTTCCATTCAGATGAGCTCCCAAGCTATGTCTGAGGCATCTGTCGTCAGAATCTGACTCGCCTCTGGCCGGGTCACAGAGAGTCCCTTGTTTAGGTGACATTCCTGAGCCCACCACAAAAATTCCTTTTGAATGCAATGTATTATTTGAATGACAGTGTCCAGATCCTGGCAGTGCTGTGTCCATACACTTTTGAGATACCATTGTAGCTTCCTCATATGCAGTTTGGCATTGGGAAGCACCAGAATACAAGATGCCATGAACCCTAATGCTTGAAGGACTGTCCTTGCAGTCAGCACGGACTGATGAGATAGTTGATGGAAGTAAAGGGATAGACTCTTTTGTTTGTCCGGGGTTAAAAGGCCATCTGAGCTGCTGTATTCAGTCTCACACCCAGAAAGCACATGTCTTGAGAGGGTACTAGACTGGACTTTATTTCGTTCACAGAATACCCCAGGCATTTTAGCACTGCTATCACATATTCCAGATGCTGAAGAAGCTCGTCCTTTTCTTGAGCCAGAATCAGACAGTCGTCCAAGTAAGGATAGATTTGTATTCCTTTTAGCCTGAAAAATGCTACAACTGGAGCCAGAACTTTTGTGAATACTCTGGGCAGTAGATAAGCCAAAGGGCAATGCAGAGAACTGATAATGTGAATTTCCAGCTCGGAAACGCAGATACTTCCTGCAACTGAGTCTGATAGGCACATGAAGGTAAGCCTCCTTGAGATCTAAAGTTACCATCCAGTGATCCTTGCCCAGCAGAGGTAAAAGCTGTTGTAACGTCAACATTTTGAACTTGGGAATGTCCAAATAAGTGTTGAGGATAGACAAATCTAAAATTGGTCTCCACGTGTTCCCCTTTTGGTACTAGGAACAGGCGAGAATAAAATCCTAGGCCCCTTTCTGGCACAGGAACCGGCTGAATGGCCCCTATCTGGAGCAACAGAGAAATTTGCTTGTGAGCCTCTTTTCTTTGCATAGGAGGAATGTCTGGCATGCCTTTGAAAAGAGGCAAGGTATGGAAATAAAACCTGTAACCGTGGTGAACGATATCCAATACCCATCTGTCTTGGGTAATAATACTCCAATTTTCTTTGAAAAGTGCCAGCCTTCCTCCCAAAGGTGCTGCCAGACGAGAAGGCTCTGGCAGCTGAAAAGGCAAGTCATTGGGTCTGCTTACGAAAGGACTGACCCCTGCCCTCACCAGAAGACTGGGCAGGCGAACTGCCTGTTCTAGGCCTAAAAGAACCTTGAGTTCTGCCCCTACCACGTCTAGATCTACCCCTAGACTGAGAATCATAAGAAGGATAAGTCCACCCCTTAGTAGGCCAATTTCTACTAAACTTTGGAGGCTGAACCTGCAAAAAATCTTTAACAGTCTGCATAGACTTAGCCTTGTCCTCCATTTTCTTCAAAACTTCCACAGGCGCACCAAATAACACATCAGATTGTAAAGGAGCATCTAAAATCCTTGTCTTTACATGTTCAGCTAAATTCTGATCCCTCAGCCAGGCGTGCCTGCAAAGAACAGAACCAGTGGCTGCCACCCTCGAAGAGGCCTGTACAGCATCAAAACCACATTGCAAGGAATGCTTACCCACCTGTTCAGAAACATGAACCAAATCCTGCAACTCTTTACACTCAATACCTTCCGCCAGAGCATCTACCTTAGACTTCAATTGTGAAAGGAGATAATTTTGGTATTTCAACATGTGAAACTGGCAATTCAAAGCCCTCATGGCTAAAGTGGAAGAAGTATACACCTTTTTCCCCCATCTATCCAAAGCCCTTGCCTCTTTATCAGAAGGAACAGGATTTTTAACAGAAGCCTTAACACCTTTAGGGCCCTGAGAAACAGTTTCTGGGTCTGCCCTAGGACTCTTAAGATACTTATGAGCTTCAGGCACCCTATAATACCTGTCCGGTTTAACTGGGGCAGGAGGCAAAGAATCAGGGTTCAGGAAAGCCTCTGCAAAAACATCCTCTACCACATCCAGAACAGGAGGCATAGCTAAAGGCCTATGCTGGGGAAGAAACAAAAATTCTCTAAGCCTTTTCCTAGAATCAGAGAAATCTTGACCTTCCCATTTAAAATGCTCCCTCATGGAATGAAGAGTCTCTGAAAAGAAAAATCCTCAGGAGGAGAAGCCGAAGGTGTAGAGTCATCTACATCAGAATCAGAATAAGGAGGATACTCCTGCAAGTCTTCAGCCGAAGACTCAGAAGCCTCCGAACACTGCTCAAAACTCTCAAGCTCAGGTTCCACCCTAGGCCTCTTATCAGCCGGAGGTAAAGAACCTCTAATCATAGTAATCAAATCTTCTGCCATTTTACGCATATGTTTCTTAGGCAGAGACCCTGAAGAACTAGGGAGACCCCACTGAAGATAACCCTGGCCGGCCTCTAGAAGGAGCCTTGGAAACAGAAGGGAGGGCCTAACCACCTTAGGAAGGGAGGGAGAACAGCTACCTGAGAAGCCCCTTCAGCCTGGCCTACCTCCTGAGAGGACACATCTTGTAACAGTAAAGTCTCTCCCTGAGAATCCAAAGGAACTTCTGGTAGAACCACCGGCTCCACCGAGCCCTCTAAAGAACCGGCGTCCGGGACAGACGGTTCTTCCACCCTAGGCTTCGCTGCTTTGTCCTTGCGCTTTTTAGGAAGCGGCGCCGGAGCATCCGGCGGCATGTTGTAATTACAACGCTTCCCAAAACTAACCTGGCACAATCTAATCTTCTCTTAATAGTGCGTTTGTTAAATCTAGCACAAGAGCGACAGCCAACAACGTCGTGCTCAGGCCCTAAGCAAGGTATACACAATGTATGGTAATCTCTATGAGGTATCTGTTTCCCACAAGAAATACAGTTATTCACTTTTTCTGACATCCGGTTAAATACTGAGGCAAGAAAAAACCAAAATATTCCCTAACGGGGTACTTAGCCAACTTTGATTCGGTCTGAAACTCCGACTTCAGAAAATTTCAGAACGCCAACCTGCACTCGCAATACTGCTTCTGCATCGGTCCATGCGGCAAAAAAGACTGAGGATATGACGTCGGTCATGCGCATTTGTACCCTGACGTCCTGATGTCACACAAATGCGCCTTGACCGACGTCAGCCTTATACTTTGGTATTCGGGCCGACTGGGACAGCGGACTACCCCAAGTGTTAGGACTGCAGCAATGTGAGATGAAGAACATCTCAGGAAGCAAATAAGATAACTAATCACAGATCCAGCAGATGTATTAGACATTTTAGAAAATGTATTAACATTTGTATAAAGCACAGAAAAGTACAAATGGAAATATTTACATAAGATTTAAATATGTCAATGCTAAAGGTAGATGGAACTTAACTTACAGTCAAGAGAGGTGCAGATGAGATAAAAATGGTGAAGTACAACCAACCTACAGGAAAGTCTCCAGGAATGGATGGTATTCCATTGGAAGACTGAAAGCTAAGAGGGAAGAAAGTGATAAAGATCTGCATGGTTTTGTTTAACAGTATTTTAAAAGGCAGGCGGGCACCAACATTCTGGAAAAAAGCTGTGGTACCTGTAATACCTAAAGATGGTAAAAGGCCCATCAGATCCAGCTTCATATAAGCCTAGCTCAATTTTAAACCAGGATTATAAAATGCTTATATCTACAATAGCTAAATAACAGCAAAGGTGATGCCAAAATTAAAAGATATGGACCGATGTGGTTTTGTGGAGGAGAGATTCATAAAACAATATTGATTCAGAATATGAGAAACTATTACCATTACTGGTGAGTCTTGATGTAGAGAAAGCATTTGACAGAGAAAGCTGGGATTTTAAGAGTAGGGCAATGGAAGCATTTGCATTTCCTGATACAATAATAAGGTTAATTATAGGGATATATGCGGGATAAGAGTCAAAAATCAAAGTGGGAGAGTTCCTCTCTGATAAACTGTGTCTGAACAGAAGAACCAGGCTAGGGTGTCCTCTTTCCCCTTTGTTATTTACATTATATTTACAACCATAAGCAAAGAAAACAAAGGACTTAGAAATTGAAGGATATAACTGGTACGACAGTCAAGACAAGTTGGCTTTATTTGCAACTGATTTTATTTTGTACCTGATGGAATCAGAAAAGGTCATCTCAATGTTGTGGAACATTCTGAGGCAGTTTTTTTTCCCCTCTGGATATAAAATTAATGAAGCTAAAACAGTTACAGCAGTAAACTATGTTCTCACACATGAACTGGTTCAGCAATACCTATATTTATGGGGACATGATAAAAGGAACCATTTATGAGTATGCATTAAAAAGGATTCTGTTATGGACGTAAGGATATGCGGGAAGAGACTAAACAAATAATGGTAAACTGAAAAACTGAAAACTCTTGCCTGTGGATATGGATTGCGGATGTAAGGATATGTGGGAAGAGACTAAACAAATAATGGTAAACTGAAAAACTGGAAACTCTCGCTTGTGGAAATGGATAGCAAGATGCAAGCAGTAAAATGTTTTCATTCCCTTTAGTTTCATCTGCAGGTCAGGCATATTTTTATCAACCAGAGGACAAGTTATTGACAGTAATTAATAGAGTGTTAAATGATTTATTTGGGGGGGGGGGGGGGGGCAAGAGTTATGTCGGAAAAGTTGATTCTCCCAATAGAAGGAGGTTTAGGATTACCTGATTTAAAGGGATATTATACAGCTACACTGTTAAGGTTCCTATACATAACTCAAGTAGAAGGGTATAATTTATAGTAAAAAGGGATGATGGTGAAGCGGGGGGTTTTCAAGAAATAAGGAAAGAATGGGATTTTGGACACAGATCCCTAAGGAGAATAACAGTCATACTGAATATTGTATTCATAAATTAGCAGAAAGTATTCTAGGAGATTGTGTCGATAGGTATGACTGCAATTAGGAGTAGAGAGTAGGCAAGATTGAGTTGGAATTTACTGGATGAAGCTGGAAAACGAACCAAGGTACTGGGAACAAATAATTAGAGGAAAAGGTAACAGAATGGGAAAAGACCAGGAAGACATTTGGACTGCATGCTAGAGATTGCCTTCCCTATCATGGACTGTTAAGAGTATAGACAAAGAAAAAGGAATACAAGAATCCTTAATGAAAGACGTGCACTGGTTGAGTTTTTAACTGAAGCTACACTATATAACTGTAGGAATCAAATCAGAAAAGGTCAGAAAAAATTAGTAAGACAGAGATTAGATATGCAATTCACAAAGAAAAACTAGGAGAACATATGTATGGCTGCGAAATATGAAAAAAAATCTAGAAGACTTGGGACTTTTGTTTGGAAGTGGTTTGCACAGATACTTTTATACTCCAAGCAGGCTCAAAAGAAATGATGGAAGTGTAATGGGTTAGCACACTTTCAAAATTCTCAGCAGAGTACTCTGACACGAAAAATGGGCGAGTAAATGAATGTAACTAACAAAATTATTTGTTTTTGAGCTGGGATACAAAATCTGAACCTACACATAGTAAGGTAAAGTTACGATTAATTCTGGAAGCTGGCAAAAAAGCTTTTATTTATTGACTGACATTTCATTACCAGGAAAGTTCGACTGGGTAGAGGCCCATGGAGAAAAGCTCCAAATTATTACAAAACATTTTAAGAACTATAATTTTACAATCTTCAAAAATAAAACAAACATCTGCAGTTTAAATTATTATTACAAATTAGACGATGTAAAAACACTGGTTAAGAATCGATACAAGGTATAGGACAATTTCAGATTTAGAGATTTTTTAGATGGTTTGTACAGAAATTAAAGGTAAGTTAGTCTAATACAAATAGGATTTGCAATATGAAGTGAGGGAAAAGCAGGCATATGGTATACTTAGAGAGAAAGTCTGGTGAGAGAATTAGCAGTAAGAGAGTGATGAAGGAAGAGTAAGGAGGTATGAGGAATGAAAAGGTACTTGTTCACATTTAGGAATATAGTTTATCCTGGTTTTGAGCAAGAACAGAGCCAGACATTAGCTAGGAAGTCTTTCAGAGTGCTTTGGAAATATGGGAGAGAGGGTAGAGACCTGATGGATATTGGTAAGGAGTTCCAGGCCTTAGCAACCTTATACAACTATAGAATGCCCAGCAGATACACTAGGTTTGTAAACAGACAGGAGTTTTTGGTCACTGGTTTGCAATGACTGACTGGGAATATAGTTGTACAGAATGTTTCTTAGTGATATGGAAATTGAAACCAAAACCAGCTACACTTGTAGTAGTGCATATTGTAACAGAGATAAAGGAACAGGTAATGGGATCCTTAGAAAAGGGTAGGAGCAAGTTACATAAAAAATGAAGTTGTGGGAACAATACATGCAGAAAAATATTTTGGAAGAGGAACGAGATTTAATAGAAAGGAGGAATTGAACAATTTATGTAATGTTGCACCAACTGCGGTGGTGGTGCTGCGGTAGCGTTGTCGTCTCACAGCAAGACGTTGTGCCATTTGATTCTCAGCTAGAGTGTCTTCTGTGTGGAGACATGCGTGAATGGGCGTACCTTCGTTGAAGGTTGTGCATCAGGGCTGGCAAACTCGGCACTTAAAAAATCTACTGCCAATCATTAGCGGACCGGAGTTCTGCTGTGGCGACCCCTAACCGGGAAAAGCCGAAAGACACAACAACAACATGTAATGTTGCTTTGATTATATGATATTTAACAATACATGTGATGTAAAATTTTGTGGACTTGCTAATATGGTTTGATCACTTTTACAGAAATGGAGCTTTGCCTATGTCATAAGTAATAAATCAACAAAGGTGTTTTAGAAAAACAATACAAATTATAAAAATAGATATTCAATTTTTTAGAATATCAACAGTGTTTTACTTAATACATGCAAAGCAGACTGTCTGTAAGCTGCATGTAGAGATCATTTTAATGATAATTTAGCTGTAACAATACTTTTGTACATTTAATTATGAAAAAAACCTTTTGTACATTTAATTATGAAAAATATTAACATTTGACACTTTTACTCATGCAGAAAGAATGGAAAATAACTCTTAGTACATCTGGTTTTGCTCATCAGACTTGCATTTCGATGATAATATGATTACTGCATCTGGTTGCAAAACAGCTTGTCAGACTCCAGCATTTTAAAAACTCTGGGAATACATTATATTAGGAAGATTTGTGCTGGAATACTTACTTTGCTAATAGATGCACGCTGTTGTGAATACTAATTTTGATAACTTCACAACAGGTATAGGCAAACTGGAAACTTAATACAAAATGGGGTGGGGAACCATTTTAATTTTACACAAAAGCTATCATCTCTAATAGCACTATACAATATTCGGTATTTTTCTTGTCAAAGGTGCAAGACGTTTGGCTCCCAACTTATTTCATCTAAGTTGTTGTGCTTACAACTTTTTAGCTTTGGAGGAGTTATCCAAAATATTAATAGCAAAACTTCTAAACTCATGCATATTATTCAAATACTCCCTTATTTTCCCTTTAGCATTCTGCAGCTGCTCTTCTTCTTGTGATAGTTTTAACATTCGTCAACCCTTCTAAATAATTCCTATTACCTTTTTTCTTCTCTCTCTCTATTTCCAAGGTGTTTTAATTTTAAACTCCATTTTCATTTATCCACTCTCAAACTCTCTCCTGATGTAATTTAAGTCTTCCCTAACAATTATATCCACTACCAAATTTTTCAATTCCTCTTTTTTTTAACAGATAAGTACGAAGAATCAATATCTATCTTTTACATCACAGCCCAGCATCTTTATTTTAGTTTTTACTGATGAATGATCTCATACAGTTATTGGCTGGGTCTCTAATGCTTTCAGTTATTACATATGTTAATGTGAAATATAATTTCTATCCAATCTATCCCATTTCTGTATCTTGGAGAATAATAAATCTGAGTTCCTGCTACTACACTATCTTCCATACCAAATATTCTTACATGCTTCAGAAAGTATACTCAACTTTGCTGCATTTTTTCTTATAAGCCCCTCGATATACCCTCACTACTGCAAATCAAGTTCTAGTTGCCATTCAATAAATAGTGCTCCTTTCTGAATTATTTTTCCCAAAATTCTACTAAGTTCCATAATAGTACATTTAGGTGAATATAAATGCATACCAAAATTAATCCTTCTTCCATGCTGTTAACTCCTTACCACCACAAAGCTGCAATTATCTCCTTCCATCACTATTGGCACCCCTCTCACAATCAGTATTATTTCCCGTTTCATTTGTCCCTGATACTCTGCAGAATACCCATCCCGAAATAATGTCTTCGGCAAATTCACACACTAATTTCCATACAAATGGGTGCCTTTTAACTTTGGTATTTCCACCATACAAGCCTTAATGTACTTCAATTCTCATTGCTTTTAGTATATTCACATCCTATATTAATGCTGATAATGCTGACAACGCAATTATTCTGACAAAAATCTACTGTATCCACATAAAACATATCACGCAGTTCTTTTGAATATATGTTTTCAAGTTGCAGCTTATATGCACATACTAATTTTGACAAGTTGATCTTTTATGCAACATGCTTTTTCTCATCTCTATTGGAACTGTCACATT
Organism: Protopterus annectens; assembly: GCF_019279795.1. Classification (NCBI taxonomy): domain Eukaryota; kingdom Metazoa; phylum Chordata; order Ceratodontiformes; family Protopteridae; genus Protopterus; species Protopterus annectens. Next base: position 1,884,829,216 of record NC_056733.1, on the reverse strand, counting down.
TTCCCAGACTCTTCACTTAAATAAATACACTCAAGAAGTATCAAAACTAGATACATTTAAACATCTATATCCTTTTAATTCACAGAAATCACACAAAAAGTATGTACATTTTCCAAAAAATAAGTTTACCTCTCCTAGCACTTTTTGACTGTGAAGTTGATTACAAGTCATTAAAGGGTGATATGGTTGGTGAATGACTAGATGGATACCACTAAAAGGGTTAACATTACTAGAGAAGGTGTTGGCCAATGTCCAAAACTCCTGCTCTGAACTTCAGCCCTCCTTTCTGGCTCGTGCCTGGATCTGGCAAAGAACCATCCGACAAATGCTTCTGGCTTTCTTCCAACTACAGACATTCTTCTAGCAAGACAGTAGGCTTCTAACTATCCCCTCCATCTAAGATGACTGGCTGGGTTGAAGCTGTTGCTATTCTGCAAGCTAGCATCCTGTACGCTTATCCCATAGAGTGGAGTCTCCAATAAAGTTTCTGGGTAGCAATCTGTCAAGAGCAGGCACATTCACGTTTGTACTTCTTTTGCCAAGGAACCTGGGAACTTTCTTAATAAGCATACCAGACAGCAAGGCCATCAAGCAAGAAAAAAAATGGGACAGTGGACTTGACTGCATCCTCCTAAACCAGTGTGTAGATGTCAAATAGCAAGATAGCAGATTTGCCCCAGTGGCTGCAGCCCCAAACTGAAAGGAAATGTGTAAAAACAAAGTCCTCAGTAAAGTACTCCCAGCTCTTTTACGCAATGGAAACGGTTCCCATGATGATCAGCAATATACACTGTACATAATTTCTTAAAAAGCTGAAAATTCTCTCTCTGTTTCTTTGCATGCATTTTAGTAAATAGGAAAGTCACCCCACACAACACAATGCAATTAATATAAAAAATATGTGACCCACTTTCACACTGAGTGCACTCAAAATCCTACCTAAGGCAGGCAACAAGTACTGTTTAAACTGTGAGCATTGCTGAACTGTTGAAATTTGAAGTATGTATTTGTTTAACAATTACTTTGTAGTTACTAATGAAGTCTTGTACATAAAGACTAAAATATCTTAATGCTTGTAACGTTTTTTGTATAAACTGTGGAGATTCCTGAACTGTTTAAAATTTGTAGTATTTAACTGTATAACAACTAGTACCTGTATGTTAGTAGTCTAGTAATCTCCTGGAGCTTATCTCCCCGGGACTCTACTGAAAATGGACATAAATCCTTTTAGACTATCCCGGTCAACAAATGTAAAATAAAAATAATAATAATAAAAGATCTGTCCCAGCAGCAAATAAAAGGATCTCTGCCTTATTCAGTTTAGATTTACCTTGCAATGGTGTAGCAAGGGCTGCCTTGCCTACGACTGGAGTCGTGGTCTTACTCTTCAGTGCAGACTTGAGAGGTTTGTTTTTTGCTGTAGCGGAGTTTGCTTGAGTAACTTTACCAGAAATCACAGAATGCTTTGCGGTGGCCTAGTAAAGAATGACAAACTAATGTTTAAAACTCAATGCACATTTCTCACTATATTGAAAATTTTTAGTTAACATACTGCAAGATTGCTGAACCTGTTTGCCAAAGTCACTGAAGCTGTTTCTAAGAAATGACAGTCTTACAGGAATGATAAAATCTAAGTTGCTACTTCTGCAAAAGCACAATTACAGTTGTATCAAAACATGCACTAAAAGGAAAGTGCAGTTTTGTAAGCTGAACTTACCATAAAAGTAAATGTTTGAATGATCACTGCTACAGCAGCCTTAGCAACATGGGTTACATCCTGCCACGGATATAACAGCCAAACAGATTTCAAAGCTTCAGGGCATTTTCCATGTGCTCAAATTGTCAAACAGCTCTAGCTGAGCTGACTAGAAGATAAGCTTGGGTGCGAAGCTCATCACAGATTTCCTAAGACGGGGAGACTAAATCCTGAAAGGACAATGATGATGATAAAAAAAAAAAAAAAAAAAAAAAGAAAAAAAAGACCACACCCTGGCATAAACAAACACATCAAAAACAGGGTGGAGGAAGGGAGCAGCTCATTCAATCACCTACTGTGATGGTGAGTTCATATTACACAACTGTAGTATACTCTTCATACTGATCACTGCCGCACTAGTCTTAGCTATATGGGTAGATTACCGTGGCTAACAATATTTCGGAAATGGAAGGAGAAGGGTCCAGGAGACCCTGGAGAATGATTCTAGCAAAGCTTGATCTACACCTAGAAAAGGAATCAAGCTTATAGTACTTTAACACTCAGACTTGCAAGAGATGCACTTAAATATCCAAATTGGAAGCCACGCACTCTCCAGCCAAGACCGGAATATCTGGTCAAGAGGAGAAGGTCAACACTTGCACCACTCAACATGGAACACACAGCCAACACACACTAGCAATGCCTTCACATAAAAACTCAAACCACACACCCAACTTAGCGGAGGCTCTCGATAAAAATCTACCCTAACAGCAGAGACCACCCAAGGCAGAAATGCACTCGACCACCACAACACAACACTAATCACGAGACACACAACTCTCCTAAAGAGTGTGACACTCAACTAAAGCCCCCAAGGCAAAACAGCATGCCCAACACACTAGTCACTCGATAGTGAGCCACACTGATGTCCCATTCACTAGGTTGAATAAGCAGAAAGTAACAGTCAGCTGCCTGTCAGGTGCCAGGATCAGCAACATAATGCACGCACTCAGGTCCCTCAACAACAGGTATAAATATGACTTTGTCATTGTACATGTGAGTGTGAATGACCTGAGACGTACCTCCCTGGACTACATGAAAAGAGACATGGAGGAGCTCTAGGATTATTTAGCCCAGGTGGGTATGACCCTAGCCCTGAGCAGCATCCTACCATCACCCCAGAATGATACCACAGTACAAGTAAAAAATTATTGATTTCAACAACTGGCTAAGTTTCTGGTGTCATTCTAAGGGGATCTGGTATCTGCCTGCCTGGGATGACATGACTGACAGACCTCGATGCTTTACAGAGATGGCCTGCATCTATCACTCCTGGGCTTACGGATACTGGTTAAGGCTCTTGCCACCCCTATAGTGCCTTAGTGCCTTTTTAGGTGGTATTCCAAAGACCAAATTACTACCGTAACAGCTACAAACAAATGCAATCTGAGGGTCATGCTGCTCAATGCTAAAAGTCTAAATCTCAAAAGGCACTCGCTCAAAACACTCCTTAAAATAGAGAACATCGACATTTGTGCTGTAAGAGAGACCTGGTTCAAGGCAGCAGAAAGCACCCCTGCACTACCAGGCTATAACTCATTCCACACCTTTTGGCCCCAGAACTTGGACCAAAGCTCCAAAGGCGGTGGTGTTTCCATATTCATAAAGGATGTGCACACCTCCAGACTGGTAGCCCAACATAAAGCATCAGAGACACACTTCAGGTGCAGCTAACATTGGGTATGACAGCGATTCAGGTCGTAGCCTGCTATAGGTCTCCAATCATGTCTCAAGACTCTCACTCCATGTTCCTAAGCAATCTGGAGACTATTAGGGTCCAACCTAACCTTCTCATACTGGGCGACTTCAACTACCCCTCCATTAACTGGGAAAACTACTCATGTACCAATACACTTGCCCAACGTTTCCTGGAATTCATTAATTCCAATGCCGTGGAACAGCTCGTTTTCACCTCCACTAGAGGTAGCAACAACCTTGACCTGGTCATTACTAACATAGGTGACCATTGCTCTACACCAATAGTCAACTCCTCCTTGGTTAGATCCGACCACAAACTAATCACCTTGGAAATCCACATACCCCCCCCCCAAAGGTAACCACCAAAACTTCTCCAAAGCTAACTTTGGGCTCCTAAAAACGGAGGTGGCCAACCTCACGGCACCCATGCAAATGTCGAATAGTTGCATGACCGCCAAATCATACACCAATGCACTGTACTAACACGTACACAAATGCATGGATCTCACCATACCCAACAGAGCCAAGACGCTCTCTTCCAAAAAAAGAAAAGGAAGCCAATCTGGTGGTCCCCTGACATAAACAAACTCTACAACAGGAGGAGGAAAATGATGTGGAATAAGGTGAAGTCCCAAGACTGGAAAAACTCTCTTATCAGGCTCAACAAAAAGTTGAGATCCCTCATTAAATCCTCTAAAGCTAGCTATGAAAACAGAATTGCAGCAGATAGTAAAGACAACCACAAGGCCTTCTAAAGTTATTTAAAGAATCTCCACGACAATGCTCAGATTTGTTCTGAACTACTGCACAATGGTACCTCCTATACAGAGCCAACAGATATTGCCAGTATACTGCCCAACAGATTCAGTGCCAACTTTACCCCTCTCTCCCCACACAAAGGACCAATCACAATACCAGTAGACTGCCAGGCACTCAGTACTACTGCTGCACAGGTTAAAACAGCACTGTCCAAGGCCAAGAATACAGCTTCTATGGGACCTGACAATATCTCTGGCTGTGTTCTACATGAACTATAGAGTGAACTGGCACCTCACCTGTGTGCCCTGTTTAATCACAGCCTCACCCCAGGCTTCGTCCCTACCGAATGGCTCACTACTACTGTCATCCCTCTCCACAAAGGAGGGGCGACTACAGACCCTGGGAACTATCGCCCCATTAGCCCGATGAGTCTGATATGCAGAGCTATGAAATGCATCATCATGGACCTAATAAACAAGGATATAAGGATTTTCTAAACTCTGGATCCCACACAGTTTAGTTTTGTGAAGGGTAGATCATGCCTGCTCAACTTGGTCGACTTCTTTGAATCAGTCACCAGAGCTATGGATGAAGGCAAGGCGATTCATATGGGTCTATATTACCTTATCAAAAAGCAGTAATATTAGAACAGCAAGCTGAAAATAGCGAAAACGCGAATAAGCAAATTCTTTCCCTAGGAAAGAAATCACTAGCCCTACTACCAACTACATACTAATCTAAAAAGTGGGGGGCTTCATCCCCCACACCCTCCCTTAAATAAATGGCTTCACCCCCCACACCCTCCCTTAAATAAATATACCAACTCTGAGATTGCACTACAGTGGGGAAAAGGGCTAACTCACAAGGATGGCCAAGCGGTTTCTTTCACAGGGAAAGAATTTGCGTTTTTGCTGTTTTCAGCTTTCGACTTTTCCAGTTCGATGAAAAGCCGTTCGATATTACAGCTTTTCGATAAGGTAATAGGAACCCGGTTCATACAGGCTACCTTGATCTGGCCAAGGCCTTTGATACCATTCTCCACTCAAGAATCATAGAAAAATTCACTAAGCTAGGCATCAACCCCTAGATCATTAGGTGGGTTGCAAACTGGCTCACAGATAGAACCCACAGTGTGAAAGTAGCTGACTCTAAGTCAGACTGCCGACCAGTCATGAGTGGAGTCCCACAGGGTTTGGTCCCGAGTCCTCTCCTGTTTGATATCTACTTCTCTGAACTCCAGGCCAACACAAAGGGACTCTGGCTGACAAAGTTCATGGACGGTTGCAAGTTGGGAGCTATTAACTCTCCAAGTGATGTTGACATCCTACAGAAAGGCCTCACTGAGACAGACTGGTGTCAGAACCATTTCCTTAAGTTGAATGCCAAAAAATGTGTCGTCATCCCCTTTGGTAAAAACCCGGTTCCCATGAATTACCACATTGATGATAGTCCACTGAACACAGAAGGCATTATAAGAGATCTGGGAACACAGGTTGACGGCAACCTCTCTTTTGACCACCACCAGTGCCACTGTGGTCAGAAATTCCTTCTATGTGGCACATCTCATTACTAAGGGTTTTGCACGCAGGAAGAAAGAGGTCATTGTCTCCCTCTACTCTTCCCTCATTAGGTCAATATTGAGTACAATGTCCATTTGGCATGTACCTCACTAGACACCTGTAACAACGGGAGAGGCCGTAAAAGTACCTCACAAAGAGGATCCTAGGCCTTAACCACTTGTCCTACATGGACAGACTAAAAAAAACTCCAACTATTCTCGGTCTCATATCGCCTACTTAGAGGTGATCTCTGCTTGACTTACAAAGTCAAGTCTGACCCAGCTCTGTCAAACATGCTACATCTAAAGAAATCCCAATCCCTGCGCATCAGAGACTCCAGAGATCTCAACCTCATTACCACAATCAATAGAACGTGCTGGATTGACAGGTTCATAACCAAGAGACTGCCCATGCTATGGAATAGACTTTCCAAACATGTCAAACAGAGCACCTCACTGGCCCTCCAAGAGAAATCTTGATAAGTGGATGGAAAATAGAAAATTCACCCCGGGGATCACATGAGTGGCTTTACTTGACAGAGGCACTGGGAACTAAGGTCGGGTGGCACGATGCCAGGGTAAATCCTATGGGCTAGGCTTGTAAAGCCTCTAAGGCCATTAACCTAGTACACACCTATGAACCTATGTACAAAGGACGAAGCAGCAGCTTCTAGAATACTTCTAGAATTCAACCCTTTCTAAAAAGCTGTGCATAACACCAATGCCTTTGTAGAGTGGGCCTTGACCCTACCTGGAATAGATTTGTCATGTTTAGTATAACAAAAAGTAATAGCCTTAGACAACCATTAGTTCTCAAAGAAATCCTGTCACTATGGAAAACGAGGTAGAGCTAACTCACCATAAGAACTTGCAATTCAGATACCCTTCTTGCAGAGGCCAGTGCAATCAGTAAAACTATTTTCCATGTTAAGAACCTCAAGTCAGCTAGATTAGCTGGTTCAAATGGAGCAAGTGTTAGCTTGTCTAACACAAACTAAAGATCCTACGGAGGGACAATTGGCTTACTTGGATAAGTCTAAAATAAAACCATTTTCAAGAACATTTTGATATGAGAATGCCTTGAAGGAGGAGGATCCAAGAGAAGACATGGTGAAATGGCTAATAAATGAACCCTGATAAAGGAATAGGAAAGTCCATAGGATAGTAACTCACACAAACATTGTAAAGCCAGAGAATAACTAGTCCTGAATGGGTGCAGGTTATATTGCTGGCTCTAACCAAAAAATCTTTTCCATTTGCCAAGATATGATTTTCTAGTAGCAGGCTTTCTTGTCTCCAAGAATACCTGCCGAATATTCTCGGAAAACAGGTGCCTAAAACGAATTAAGACCCTATCATCCAAGCAGTCAAATGAAGATGATTGATGCTGGGGTTTCTCAAACACCTCTGCTCTTGTGTGAGTAGATCCATTCTGTGAAGAAGCTTGTGTTAATTGCCCCTGGCCATTTCCATTTCTAAAAGAAGGGAGAAAAACTGTTGCCGGGGCCAGGGCAAAGTCACCATAATGATCTTGGTGGATGCCTTCCAAATCTTCAAAAGTACCCTGTATATTAGTGGAAAAGCATCCAAGAACATCCCTGTCCAAAGAAAAGAAAAGGCATCTGTCTTCTAGGTCTTCTTGAATGGAGACCTGGCACATAATTTTGCCAGTTGATTGTTCAGACAAGATGTAAACAGGTACACTTGAGGAAATCCCCACAGATGGATCAAATCTTGGAAGACCCCCAATCCAGTTTCAGTTTATGGGAGTCTGCCCTGGTACTTGCTCAACTCATCTGCTACACAACTTTGCTCTGACAGAAGGTAGGATGCCTGCAGAGTGAGATTGTGCTGTGAAGTTATATCCCAAGCTAACATAGCTTGCCTGCAAAGGGGGTATGATCCAATACTCCTTTGCTTGTTGATAAACCACATGACTGTAGTATTGTCTGCATCCACTTGAAGAGGTGCTGGGGACAAAAGATTGTTCAGAGAGTTGAGTGCATTGATCAGTTCAAGCATCTCCTTGAAATTTCTGTGGTTGCATCTGTCCTTGGTATTGCACACCCCTGTACTTTTATTCCTCCTGAAATGGCTCCCCAAGCAAAGTCTAAAGTGTCTGTGGTGACTGAATTTTGCAGCAGGGAGGAAGAAGGGGAGACCTGCATTTAAGGATATCTGTTTTCTCCACCAAAAGATTTCTCTTCTGACAAACCCTTGCACTGGGATCTGAAAAGAGAGTATTGATGCTGGGACCAGAGATTTCTGATACCACTGTAACTTTCTTATCTGAAGTCTTGCCAGCGGTATCCTGAGAATCACAGATGTGATGAGACTCAAAATCCTGAGGTATTCCCTCACAATGACTGAAGTCTGAGTAGAAAACCTTAGAAACAGATCTAGATAAAGATCTATTGCTTCCTGTGGAAGAAAAGTTCTCTGAACTGAGATGTCTTGTTGACATCCAAGGAAGACAATCCTGTGTGAGGGCGTCAAGAAAGACTTTTGAATACTTTCTTGGAATACCACATTGTGCAAGAGATCTCTCACCAACGAGAATGATTCCTGACATTTAAAGACTCTGCAAAGATAAGCAAGTCATCAAAGTGTGGAAAAACGTGGATATGCTGTGGCCTGTAATTAGCGATAATCGGAGCTAGACACTTCGTGAAAACTCTTGGTGCACTGGATAGTCCAAAGGGCAAGTCGGGGTGGGGGGGGGGGGGGTCCGAATGGAGAGATGATAAAATCAGCAAAAGGAGAGCAGTATTGCTGGAACTGAAAAAATAAAATGAATCACAATCAGTGGTTAACTTAGAGACTCCAACTTCAATAAAACACAACAAACAACTTAACGCTTTCGCCTTAATATTCACTAGGCATCAGAGTCGTAATAATAAAATCACGTCCTGCTTAAACACACCATGATTTATATGTCAACCAATTAGAAAATATTTCCCCTTTTAAAACTCATCACCATTTGTCTAAGTAATTGACCCTAGCAAAAGACTTCTATAACAATAACATTTAATGCCATATTTCAAACACTTCATACTTGTTGTAAACATATCACATTAGCCCTCTGTTTTAAAATAACTGAAATGGAAGCATGGTCATTCAACCCTGGTTTCTGCGTTGCATTTAATCTGAGTTGCCTTTTAGTTTCCCTTGCTTCCACCTCAAGTTTATCATAACCCTCCTTCATTACAATTAACTCTGTCAATGATGAAGAATATTAATCTCTTAAAATGTTCGCAGTTAACACTGTGATATATATGGCATTATGTATACTTTTATTTTTTTTTTTTTATGTCCCTAGTGTGTTCTGCTATTTGGTCCCGCAGTCTACATGTAGTTTTCCCTACATAATATCCTGAGAATGCTGTACACGTAGTTAAATATACAACCATCTTAGTGTTGCAATTGCAATGCCCTGGATAATTTAAGGTTCGATTGTAACCATTAACAGAAATGTAGGTTCCATCATTGATATATTTACAGTACCTGCAGGCTCCACATTTATACATTAAGGACCTATAATGTTCAGGGGGTCTTTCATTAAACTCCAAGATATTTTTCAAGTTCCTACCCCTACTATATGCAACATTAGGTTTTATTCCTAACCTGCTTTTCAAATCATCAACAAAGTTTAAATCTCATAATCTAGCAAGGGAAGATACCAAAAGCATGTATCTTAGTTGTATTGAATAACCACTGCATCTTTACCAAACAATGTACGTTTACAATCTTCTCCAGCTTTGTCACCAGTTATCAAGATTGGGACAAATGATGTACCCTTCTTCTTATAAACTTAATTTCTGATATTCAACAACAATTTCAGGGGTAACCCCTATCCTTGAACATACCCATCAAGATCACCATTTCATCTTGAAATATGGCATCCTTACTGGTTAATCTAGACAGCCTCACCATGTGACCTTTTACCACACACTTTTTTCTGATGTGGGGTGGTGGCAACTTCCGTAATGGAGTAACATATTCAAATATTTCTCTTTCCTATACATTCTACTCGACAGCTCACCAATCACCCCATCCTTGGTCAAATGGATATCAAGAAAATCCATTTCATTACTATGCCACTTGTAGGTTAAAGTCAGGAATGGGGTTGTCACATTCAAATATTTGACAAAAGCTGGTATTTTTCCCATCCTCACCATGGCACAAGATATCATCCAGAAAAGTACAGTTTTGTACCTACCATAAATGTAGATGTTCGAGGATCCACATTGCTGCAGTCATAACCTGTGGGTAGTCCACTGTCCTCGGTCAGCACGAATACCAAAGTGTTAGGCTGGCGTCGGTCATGGTCGCTCAGAGCTGACGTCAGTACGCAGTAGTACTTAAGCACATGACCGACGCCATATCCTCAGTCTTTCTTGCCCCAGATGTCAGAAGGCCTAAAAAGGAAAGTCCATAGCCAAAATAGAAAATACCCAACAACCAACATAGAGAAAATAATAATTATCCCAAAAGAAACACAGCAACCCCAAACTATAGGGGGGAAGGAGGGAGGGAAAATTGGACTGCAGCAATGTGTATCCTCGAACATCTACATTTATGGTAGGTACAAAACTGTACTATGTTCTTCGTCTCACATTGCTGCAGTCATAACCTGTGGGTAGAATCCCAAAGCAAAGGTAAAGGGAGGCTGGCAAACTAAAAAGCATTAGGAGCTGCTAACATGCCCTGTAAGACTGCAGTGGCAAACCCAGCCCTAGACTTGGAATAAAGAGGGAGATGGTAATGTTTAGTAAAAGTGTGCACTGAACTCCAAGTAGCTGCCTCCAAAATATCCTTAGTAGCTACCCCCCTTAAAAAGGCAGTAGATGTGGCAGTAGCCCTAGTGGAATGAGGTCTGATCCCAGCAGGAACATCCTTTCCATGACGAGAATAACAAAAAGCAATACAATGGCCAATCCACTTAGAAATAGTTTGCTTTGAAACAGCTTTCCCTTGTGAACCCAAAGCAAAAGAAATAAATAACTGTTGAGTCTGCCTGAACTCTTTAGTTCTGCTCAAATAATAGCGTAACTGCTTGTGAATATCCAAAGAATGCAAAACTTTTTCCCCTTTATTTTGGGGATCAACATAAAAAGTAGGCAAATGAATAGACTGGTTTAAGGCCACATTAGAAATAACTTTAGGCATAAAAGTAGGGTTAGTACGCAAGGACACCCTATCCTTATGGAATATCAGGAAGGGTTCAACTGCCATGAGAGCCTGCAATTCAGATACCCTCCTAGCAGACGTAATGGCCAACAAAAAAGCAGTCTTCCAAGACAAAAACCTCAACTCAGACGTAGCTGCAGGTTCAAAAGGAGGTAAAGTAAGCTTTTCCAACACAAAATTGAGATCCCAGGAAGGAGTAGGAGCTCTACGTGGGGGTCTTATGTTTTTTGCCCCTCTAAGAAATTGTTTAAACAAAGGGTGAGAAAATAAAGGAGGGTCACAATCATAGTGAGCAGAAATGGCTGCAGCATGAACTTTCACGGAGGAAAAAGACAAACCCTTGTCTAGTAAATCAGTAAGGTACTGTAGTGTAAAACTCAAATTAGGCACTGAGACATCAAGGCTCTTTGCTGTGCACCAAAGAAAAAATCTCCTCCATTTATCAGCATAAACTTTACTAGTACTAGGCCGTCTGGCTTCCAAAATGACATTCAAAACCTGTTGAGGAAGCTGAGACCCCCCAGGGTCTAAAACAGAATACGCCAGGCTGTTAGATGCAGGGACTGTACCCTGACATTGAGAAAATGATTGTTTGACTGGGACAACAGGTGAGGAATCGGTGGCAAAGGCCAAGGAGGCTCCTGAACTAAACTCCTCAGCAGAGGATACCAGTGCTGTCGTGGCCAATCTGGTGCTATTAGAATCATACAAGGCTTGTCCTGCCTGACTTTCAAGAATACCCTGGGAAGGAGAGGCAGAGGAGGGAAAGCATAGACGTGAAGGTTGTTCCAACTGAAGGATAGAGCATCCACTTTCCAAGCTTTTGGATGAAACATCTTTGTGCAAAATTTTGGCAGCTGAAAATTTAGTGGAGAAGCGAACAGATCTATGTCTGGAGTTCCCCAAGCCACTGTCAACTGTTGGAATACGTGAGGATCCAATTTCCATTCATGGGGATCCACAATTTGTCTGCTCAATACATCTGCTAAGGAGTTCTGTGCTCCTGGCAGAAACCGTGCTTGAAGAGTGATGTGCAAACTCAGAGCAGTCTCCCACAATATCATAGCTAGTCTGCAAAGAGGGTAAGAATGGGTTCCCCCCTGCTTGTTGATGTACCACATGACAGTTGTGTTGTCTGTTTGAATCAACACCTGTCCTGGTTGAAGTAGGTCCTTGAAGGCCATCAGGGCAAACTGGACTGCTAACATCTCCTTCATGTTGATATGCAAATGCTGTAAGTCTGGGAGGCCACGTGTCTTGAATCCATTTCCCATTGAAGTGTGCTCCCCAAGCCAGGTCGGAGGCATCCGTCGTTAAGATCTGACTCGCCTCTGGTCGGGTCACAGAGAGTCCCTTGTTTAGGTGACATTCCTGAGCCCACCACAAGAATTCCTTCTGGATGCAAGGTATTATCTGAATGACAGTGTCCAAATCGTGGCAGTGTTGAGTCCATACACTTTTGAGATACCACTGTAGCTTCCTCATATGCAGTTTGGCATTGGGAAGTACCAGAATGCAAGATGCCATGAACCCCAAGGCCTGAAGGACTGTCCTTGCAGTCAGCCTGGACAGTACTGATAATTGCTGGAAGTATAGGTGAAGATTTCTTTGTTTGTCTGGGGTCAAAAAAGCCATCTGAGAGGCTGTATTCAGTCTCACACCCAGAAAGCACATGTCTTGAGAGGGTACTAGACTGGACTTTGTTTCGTTCACAGAATACCCTAGGCACCTTAAAACTGCCATTACATACTGTAGATGTTGAAGTAACTTGTCTTTGTCTTGAGCAAGAATCAGGCAGTTGTCCAGATAAGGATAAATTTGTATTCCTTTCAGTCTTAAGAAAGCTATTACAGGAGCCAGAACCTTTGTGAACACCCTTGGCGCAGTAGATAAGCCAAAGGGCAATGCAGAGAACTGATAATGAGAAGTACCAGCCCGAAAACGCAGGAATCTCCTGCAGCTGGGCCTGATAGGAATGTGAAGATAAGCCTCTTTGAGATCCAGAGTTACCATCCAGTGATCTTTGCCTAGCAGAGGCAGAAGTTGCTGGAAAGTTAACATCTTGAACTTTGGAATGTCTAGGTATGTATTGAGAATGGACAAATCCAGAATTGGCCTCCAAGTGTCTCCTTTCTTTGGCACAAGGAACAGGCGAGAATAAAACCCTTGGCCTACTTCTGACGGAGGTACCACCTGGATTGCCCCCATCTGCAAAAAGCAAAGAAATTTGTTCGTGAGCCTCCAGCCTTTGCTGAGGAGGTACATCTGGCATGCCTTTGAAAGGAGGAAAAGTGTGAAAGTAAAACTTGTAGCCTTGATTTATTATGTCCAACACCCATTTGTCCTGGGTGACCAAATGCCAATTTTGTTTGAAAAGTGCCAACTTTCCTCCTAGAGGAGCTGCCAGACAGGAAGAATCTGGCAGCTGGAGATACAGGTCATTGGGTCTGTTTACGAAAAGGCTGCCCCCTGCCCTCACCAGAAGATTGTGCAGGAGAACTCCAAGTCCTAGGGCTGAAAGAAACCCGAGCGTGAGCCCTGCCCCTACCACGTCTAGACCTGCCCTTAGACTGAAAATCCGAAGAAGGGTAAGACCATCCTCTTGCAGGACAATTCCTGCTAAACTTAGGGGGCTGCACTTGCAAAAATTCCTTAACCGTCTGCATAGACTTAGCTTTGTCTTCCATCTTTTTCAAAACTGACTCCACAGGAGAAACAAAAAGAACTTCAGATTGAAGAGGAGCATCCAAAATACGAGCTTTAACATGCTCTGACAAATTTTGATCCTTAAGCCAGGCGTGTCTACGAATAACTGAACCAGTAGCAGCCACCCTGGAAGAAGCCTGAAGAGCATCGAAGCCACACTGCAAGGAATGCTTACCAACTTGATCTGAAGCATGAACTAAGTCCTACAATTCCTTACACTCTATACCCTCAGATAAAGCATCTACCTTAGATTTCAACTGGCCTAACAGAAAGTTCTGATACTTCAGCATATGAAACTGGCAATTTAAAGCCCTCATAGCCAACGTGGAGGAGGTATACACTTTTTTACCCCACTTATCCAAAGCTCTAGCATCTTTATCCAGAGGAACTGGATTCTTAACTACAGAAGCCCTGACACCCTTAGGCCCTTGAACAATAGTTTCCGGGTCAGCTCTAGGACTCTTATACAAATATTTGTGCCTCTGGAACTCTGTAATACCTGTCTGGCTTGACAGGGGCAGGGGGTAAAGAATCTGGATTAAGGGAAGCTTCAGAAAAAACATCCTGAACAACATCTAAAACAGGGGGAATAGCCAAAGGTCTATGTTGTGGCAAAAACAAAAATTCCCTAAGCCTCTTACGAGAATCTGAAAAATCCTGACCTTCCCACTTGAACTGCTCCCTCATGGAGTGCAAGGTTTCGGAAAAGGAAAAATCCTCTGGAGGAGAAGCAGAAGGACAAGAATCTTCTGCATCTGAATCAGAATAGGGAGGAAAATCCTGGATATCCTCAGCTGAGGGACTCAGAGTAATCTGAGGAATGCTCCAATCCCTCTAAATCTGTCTCCACCCTAGGCCTCTTCTCTGGAGGGGGCATAGAACCCCTGATCAAAGTAATCAAATCCTCTGCCATTTTCAACATATGTTTTTTAGGAACAGTGCCCGAAGAACTAGGGCTATGGCCTGTACCAGAAAGACCAGGTCTAGCCTTAGCAGGGCCTTTAGTGACAGAAGTAGAAGGCTTAATAACCTTTTGTAAGGATGGAACCACAGAAACTTGAGAAGCCCCCTCGGCCTGACCTGACTCCTGAGAGGCCAACTCCTGTAAAAGTAGAGGTTCCCCCTGGGATTCAGCAGAGACCTCGGCTGGATCCACAGATTCAACCGTAGATTCCATAGAACCGGTGTCCACAACGGACGACTCATCCGGTTTAGACTTTAAAGATTTATCTTTTCGCTTTTTCGCGGTAGCGGGCGTCGGATCCGACGGCTTGTTATAGTTACACCGCTTACCGAAAACAAGCCTAGCACAGTCTAATCTGCGTTTTATGGTGCGCTTATTAAATCTAGCGCAAAAGCGACACCCGACTACGTCGTGCTCAGGCCCCAAGCAAGGAATACAGAGAGAGTGATAGTCCCTATGAGGCATCTGTTTCCCACAAGAAATACAATTATTAACTTTTTCTGACATCCGGAATAACTGAGGCAAGAAAAGACAAAAATATTCCCCAACGGGGTACTTAGCCCAACTTGGTCTTCGGTCTGAAACTCGAAAAACGAAAATTTCAGAACACCGAACGGCACTTGCAAACGTTGCCTCTGCTTCGGACCACGCGGCAAGAAAGACTGGGGATATTGCGTCGGTCATGCGCTTAAGTACTACTGCGTACTGACGTCAGCTCTGAGCGACCATGACCGACGCCAGCCTAACACTTTGGTATTCGTGCCAACCGAGGACAGCGGACTACCCACAGGTTATGACTGCAGCAATGTGAGACGAAGAACATCCTGATATACAATAATCTCTTGGCCATAAAGTTTGAGGAGAAACTGTAACATGTTTCCCATTCTAATACTAGATTGGCAAAAACTGGGACACATTTGGCAGCCACTGCTACACCCGCAGTCTGGTGGAAGAATTCTCTCTCAAAAGTTATAAAACTGTTCACCAATGCCACCTCCACAAGTTCAACCAAAAAATTCTCCTTCTTGTCAATCTTATAGCAGCTCAACAAATTTTTCTGAAAAAAAATCTAGACCCTCTTCATGGGGAATTACTTAGAACAAATTCACCACATCCATGGTCATATAAAGGTAAAATCTCCTTTATCACCGATTCTTCTTAATAATTCAGGTCAATGCAATGAATCTTTTAAGATGTGTGCGCAATTTTTCACAGCCAGACTAGCACATTTGTCTACGTGCTATGGGCTTGGTTTTGGACCTTTTTGCTGCCACAATTGGCCTAAAAGGTGGGTCACAGAGATTTTTGTGAATTTTCAGAATTCCAAATATCACAGGAATGGTGGGTGCCTCTACAGTCAAATACTTATACTCAGAGTCAATGCTGCCTTGAAATACAGCATCAGAAAGGAAATAGACAATGTTAATATAAGCCCTGTTGACCTCGTTTTTTGAGACTCTAGCATAGCTGGAGGAGTCATTCAAAATACCATGCATCTTAGACATGTAATCAATTTTTGTCATTATTACTACCCCGTCACCTTTGACAGGTTTCATAATCCTGCAATTTTTATTCCTAGACAATTCTCTCAATACATTTCTTTCTTTCTGTGTTGAATTATTGATGATCGTCCTTTTGTCATTTATAATTCTTCTAAATTCAATTTCACACATCCATTCAAATGATGAAATTGCAGGGTTGCATGGTGGGAATAAACTTACTCATTTGTTGCAAGCAACAACCCCTGCTGAGATGATGATCTCAGTCAGCAAAAAAAAAACAAAAGTAAATTTAGCTGCCTAGTATACAATTTTAGACTAATCAGTACATTTGATATATCCGTTTTAAAACGGGACAAATGAAATACCTTTTTTCAATAAATCAAAGTATACACTAGTAACTTCTAAATTGCTAACATTATAGATGGAAAAGCCATCACTTTCATATTTACTTAAAATCATATTGGTGTCCTGTTCAATCCTAACTATATCACACATAGAATCAATTTTTAGTGTTGACAAGCCCTCGTTAGTCTCAGTCCTCATCCATTGTTGTAAAAGTTGTTCTGCCGGCCTCTCTGGGCCTGGTTGCCCTGATTCCTCAAACGTCCCGATCTTCTCAACTGAGGGCCTTGGTTCAAAAAATATTCATCACCACTTCTATCACTAACAGTTTCAACATTTGTATTATCATGTTCATCAGCCTCATATTCACTCGCACAGTTTTGTTGTCTGTAATTAGAACTAACCAGGTATGCTTCATTACTAGTGTACTCTTGTGTGTCTCTATGTAGCATACGATGCTTCCTAGTCAAAGTTTCTTTAACAAAACAATCTAAATCATGTGAAGTCTTGTTGTAACTATTTTATATACTAAGAAAACAAGTCATTAGCAATACTTTGATTACGTTCAGAAATCTCGCTCTGTAATTTACTCAATTTACTATCATTGTCTTTTATAATAATGTTCAGAACTTCAAATCCGGTCCAGTCAAACAGGCCCTGGTATGTTATCGAACCAATTTCTATGCCCATAGGATGCTTCCACAGCCACAAACCCTTCAGGAGTTGTTTAAGGGCCAAAGACTTATTCAAAACTTATTCACAGTGTATTTAAGTAGGAAGTGATTTTATTATTACTATGACTCTGATGATGCACTAAGAAAAGCTCTATAACAAATACAGAGCATTACAGCTAGATAATGCCTGTTTACCAATGACTTGTTTTCTCAATATATAAATAATTACAAGACGACTTTACATGAGCTGCCACTCGTGAGGATCCAGGGTTTGTCTGCTCAACTGGTCTGCCAAAACATTGAGCCTTCCTGGAAGAAACTGAGGTAGGAGATGCAGGCCCAGGGATGCTGCCACGGACCAAAGATTCATGTGCTGCCTACACAGGGGGTAAAAATGAGCCCCTCCCTGCTTGTTGATGTACCACAAGATTGTGGTGTTGTCTGTTCTGAAGATCAGGGTCCCTGGAGAAAGAAGATGCTTGAAAGCTAGTAAGGCCTGCTGAACTGCAATCAACTCTTTTAGATTTATGTGCATGTGCATCTGCTGGGCATTCCAACTTCCCTGTATGATTCTGCCATCTAGGTGTGCTCCCCAGGCGTAGTCTGATGCATCTGTGGTAAGAACTTGAGTGGCAGGAGGTGGGCTAAAAAGCATGCCTTTGTTTTGTAGACAGAATTTGCTTGAATTAGACAGTCTAAGTATGGATAGATCTGAATTTTCATCTGCCTGCAAAAAACAATGACTGGAGCCAGGCACTTTGTGAAAACTCTGGGAGCAGTAGATAAGCCAAAGGGCAACGCAGAGAATTGATAATGTTGCATGCTCACCCTGAAACTAAGGTACTGCCTGCAACTTTCCTTGATAGGGATGTGCAAATAAGCCTCTTTGAGATCCAAAGTTACCAGCCAGGAATCCTTTTCTAACATTGGTAGCAACTGATGTAGAGTGAGCATTTTGAACTTTGGAATTACTAGAAAAGAGTTCAGAATGGATAGATCTAGGATAGGACGCCAGGTGCCTTCTTTTTTTGGAACTAGGAAAAGCCTGGAATAAAACCCCTGGCCTATCCTGCTGACCAGGAACTGATTCTATTGCTCCCAGATGAAACAGAAACAAAATTTGTTTTTTCTACTTCTGCCCTTTGGTTTGGAGGAGCATCTGGGAATTCTTTGGGAACTGGAAAGGTGCAGAAAGAAAACTTGTGCTCTAGGGATACAGTTCTGAGCACCCATTTGTAGTCCGTGATAGTAGCCCAAACATCTGCAAAAAGGGCCAACCTTCCCCCTAAAGGACTCTCCAGGCAAGCATGAACAGGCAGAAGTAGTCATTGAGTGTGTTTTGACTGAGATGCAGGCTTGGAACTTCCCGCCTTGGAAGTGAAAGCCTGCCAACACTTAGACCTTTGAGGGGTAGCCACCTGTCCCCTAAAAAATTTGTAACCTCTAGTCCTAGAACGGTTCTATCTGCTTGTATCAGGAAAAGTCCAACTCTTAGAAGGGTAATTCCTGGTAAAGCGAGGAGGTTGAACTTGCAGAAAATCCTTAACAGTTTGCATGGACTTGGCCTTATCCTCCATCTTCTTGAGCACTTCCTCTGCTTTGCTGCTAAAAAGACTGTCCTTATGCAAAAGCACATCTAAAAACTTAGCCTTGACAGGTTCTGGAAGGGGCTGTTCCCTGAGCCAAGCGTGCCTTCTAATAACAGATCCAGTAGCTGTAGCCCTGCAAGTAGCTTCAAGAATGTCAAAACTACAATGTAAAGAATGCTCATTGACAAGACTGGCAGAATTTAGCAAATCCTGCATGTCCTTACTATCAGCCAAAAGATGCACACTTGCGATCCTGGACTTAGCCTCTAAGGTGTGCTGCTGGTACTTCAGCATATGAAAAAGACAATTGGTAGCCCTAATAGCAAGAGTGGCAGAGGTATAAACTTTTTTACCCCACCTATCTAGATTCCCTGTCAGAGGGAACAGGATTTCTGGTAACAGTGACCTTAACTCTTTTAAGGCTTTGAGAAATAACCTCTGGATCTGCCAATGGGTTCCTGAAAAGAAACAGATGAGAATCAGGGACTGTACAATACCGGTCAGGTTTCCTGGGAGCAGGAGGAACAGAATTAGGAGTCGAGGAATTTTCCAGAAAAACATCATCAATACTGGGGGAATAGCCAACGGCTTATGCTGGGGTAAATCCAGGAACTCCCTAATCCGCTTCTTAGATTGGGGATAATCCTGACTTTTCCATTTAAAATGTTCCCTGAGGGTATTTAAAGTATCATCAAAAGAGAAATCCTCTGGGGGAGAAGCCGAAGGTATGGACTCCTCTGCATCTGAATCCTCAAAAGGAGAAAAAGCTTGAGAAACTTCCTCTTCATCAGCAGAACCTGAAAAAGACAACCTCAGGAGAAACATCCCTACTCCTTTTAGGGGGAGGAGGCTGAGAACCCCTAATAAGAGTCAAAAGGTCATTAGCCATTTTAACCATTTGGGATTGAGGGGAACGAGAAGAAACTGGAGCCTGCTTTTTCACAGGCAATTCACCTGCAAGCCTGAAGGACTCGGGAGGCCTGGCAACTGTCGAAGTTGCAGTAGAAGTGGAAGGAATAATCTTGCTGTCTAAATGCAAAACGGAGGCCTCTGACACCGGAGTCAGCTTAACAGCTCAGGCTCCAGCTGAAGAGGAGAGAGGCGAAAGGTCGGAAGGCAAAACGGAGGCCGGAAGCCTAAGGGACTCAGAAATGGTCTCAATCAAGGCCTGCGGTTGTAAATCCGCAGACTGCAGGGGCTGCAAAGGAGTCTCACTGGCTACTGCCTAACAACCAACTTAACATCCTCAGAGGACTTAACTTTCTGAGGCCTGTCGCGGTCCTTATCCTTACGTTTCTTGGGCATATCCGAAGCCTGAAGACTGGCGGACGCCATACTGACAAACTTAGGCCAAACTCCAAAATGCTTAGCTGAAATCTTAGCCCGACGACGCGGATTAAAGGAGGCACAGAGATTACAATTAGGAACGTTGTGGTCAAGGCCTAAACAAATAATACAACAGGAATGAAAATCTCTATGTGGAATCTGCTTTCCACAGGCAAGGCAATTATTAACTTTTTCTGAAATTCGTTAAGGAAAGAAAAGAGGATCCCTAACGGGGTACTTCGCTGTAGTGGACTTCAACTTTGTAGTCAGAAACTGAAAAAGATAAACTGCCGACTGGTACTCGTGCATGAAATGCTTCTGCTTCAAGCTCTGTGGCAAGGAAGACTGAGGGAATGACGTCGGCTGCCTCCTTTTGTATCGGACGTCCTGACGTCCTTTACAACTGACGTCAGCCGATGTCATTTTTACTTACCTTTGCTATTCTGGGCGATTGAGGGCTACCGGGAGTCTGATAACCCATTAGTTAGGATTGCAACAGTGAAACATGATGAACATCAACTTTTACAACAATGGGCGAGGATGGAGACGAACGAGGGCTCGTCAACACTAGACAGATTCTATGTGTGATATAGTTACGATTGAACAAGACACCAATATGATTTTAAGTAAATATGAAAGTGATGTTTTTTCCCTCTATAATTTTAGCGATTTAGAAATTACTAGTGTACACTTTGATTTATTGAAAAAAGGTATTTCATTTGTCCCCCGTTTTAAAATGGATATATCGAATGTACTGATTAGTCTAAAATTGTATAATAAGCAGATAAATTTATGTTTGTTTTTTGTTGACTGAGAAGATCTCAGCAGGGGTTGTTGCTTGCAGTGAAAGAGTATGTTTATTCCCCCATGCAACCCTGCAATTTCATCCTTTAAACGGATGTGTGAAACTGAATTTATAAGAATTATAAATGACAAATGGGAGATAATTTAACATAGAAAAGAAAGAAATGTATTGAGAGAATTGTTTAGGAATAAAAATTTCAGCATTATAAAACCTGATAAAGGTGGGGGGTAGTAATAATGACACAAATTGATTACGTGTCCAAGATGCATGATATTCTGAATGACTGCTCCACCTATGCTACAGTCTCAAAAAGCGAGGTCAACAGGGCGTACATTAACATTGCCTATTTCCTTTCTGATGCTGTATTTCAAGGCAGCATTGACTCTGAGATTAAGTATTTGAGTTTAGAGACACCCACCATTCCTATGATATTTGGAATTCCGATAATTCACAAAAACCTCTATGACCCACCTTTTATGCCAAATGTGGCAGCAAAGGGGTCCAAAACAGAGTCCATAGCAGCATATACAGACAAATTTGCTAGTCTGGCTGTGTAAAACAGCACGCACATCTTAAAAGATTCATGGCACTGCTTTGAATTATTAAGAGGAATCAGTTGTTAAGGGGATTTTACCTTTTTGACCATGGATGTGGTGAATTTGTTCTGAGTAATTCCCCATGAAGAGGGTCTAGACTTTTTTCAGAAAAGTTTGTTGGGCGGCAGTAAGATTGACAAGAAGGTGATGAATTTTTGGTTGAATTTATGAAGGTGGTATTGGTGAACAACTTTATAACTTTTGAGGGAGAATTCTTCCACCAGACTGCGGGTGTAGCAGTGGCTGCCAAATGTGCCCCAGGTTTTTGCCAATCTAGTATTATTAGAATGGGAAAAATGTTACATTTTCTCCTCAACCTTTATGGCCAAGATATTATTGCATGTCAGGTTTTTGGATGATATACTTACCTTGTGGCATGGTGAGGAGGGGGAAATACCAGCTTCTGTCGAAAATTTGAA
Source organism: Protopterus annectens (assembly GCF_019279795.1). Lineage (NCBI taxonomy): Eukaryota > Metazoa > Chordata > Ceratodontiformes > Protopteridae > Protopterus > Protopterus annectens. The sequence goes on along the minus strand of NC_056733.1, from coordinate 1,884,807,332 downwards.
CGTGACAACCCCATTCCTGACTTTCACCTACAAATGGCAGAGTAATGAAATGGATTTTCTTGATATCCATTTGACCAATGATGGGTTGATTGGTGAGCTGGTGAGCAGAATACACAGGAAAGAGACGTGTTACTCCATTATGACAGTTGCCACTCCCACATCAGAAAAAAAGTGTGGTAAAAGGTCAATTTATGAGGCTGTCTAGATTAACCAGTAATTATGCCATATTTTGAGATGAAATGGTGATTTTGATAGGTATGTTCAAGGATAAGGGTTACCCCTTGAAATTGTTGTTGAATTTCAGGAATGAAGTTTATAAGAAGAGGGCTACATCATTTGTCTTAATCTTGAAAATTGGTGACAAAACTGGGGAAGATTGTAAACGTACATTGGTAACGATGCAATGGGTATTCAATACAACCAAGATACACCATGTTTTGTATCTTCCCTTGCTAGATTATGAGACTTAAAACTTTGATGATGATTTGAAAAGCAGGTCAGGAATGAAACCTAAGGTTGCATATAGCAGGGGCAGGAACTTGAAAAATATCTTGGAGGGTAATGAAAGACCCCCTCCTGAACAGTACAGGTCCTTAATGTATAAATGTGGAGCCTGCAGGTACTGTAAATATATCAATGATGGAGCCTACGTTTTGGATAATGGTTATAATTGAACCTTAAATCGTCGAGGGTGTTGCAACTGCAACACTAAGATGGTTGTATATTTAACAATGTGTACAGCATTGCCCAGGATATTATTTAGGGAAAACTACACACAGACCGTGGGACCAAACAGCGGAACACACTAGGGACATAAAAAAATAAAAGTATCCATAGTGCCCTATATATGCACAGTGTTAACTGCAAAAATTTTAAGAGATTTATATTCATCATTGACCGGGTTCATTTTAATGAAAGGGGGGTAATGATAAACTTGAGATGGAAGCAAGGGAAACTAAATGGTAACTCAGATTAAATGCAACATAGAAACCAGGTCTGAATGACCATGCTTCCATTTCAGTTATTTTAAAACAGAGGGGTAATGTAATATAATGTTTTCAACAAGTGCAAAGTGTTTCAAGTATGGCATTAAATATTATTGTTACAGAAGTCATTTGCTAGGGTAAAATTACTTAGACAAATGGTGATGAGTTTTAAAAGGGCAAATATTTTCTGATTGGTTGACATATAAATCATGGTGTATTTAAGCAGGAAGTGGTTTTATTATTACGACTCTGATGATGCCCAGTGAATATTAGGGTGAAAGCACTAATTCGTTTGTTGTGTTTTATTAAAGTTGGACTGAGTAAAATGCTGATTGTGGTTCATTTTATTTTGTTTTGGTTCTTAGTTTTTGGCCGGTTTTGGCTGTTTCTTTTATCATTGATACTGCTGGAATTGAATTCATCCTCAAGTCTTGGTGAGTACCTTCACAAGGTGGACCCTGTTTCTCACAAAATCTCACCAAGACGACACTCATATAGAGACTGCGAGTTATATAACATATACCATGGACAGAAGTAGGTTACAAAAATAAACAAGATAGTTGGGTGCACAAGTCCCAAGATAAAAAAGTGCCCAATCCTGGTAGGCACACTGGTACTAGGACTGGAAAAAAAATGACAGTAAGAATCCTCAAGACACGGAAATATTCCTACAGTGGGACTAGGCCAGGCCCAGGGGAGGATACCCCCCTTCTGTAGAAGTAAGTAACAGACCACAAAAATCACAAAAACTAATGGGACAAAAAAGTACAGTTTTGTACCTACCATAAATGTAGATGTTCGAGGATCCACATTGCTGCAGTCCTAACTATTGGGTAGTCCGCTGTCCAGTCGGCCCGAATACCAAAGTATATGGCTGACGTCTGTCAGGGCGCATTAGACTGACGTCAGTACGTCAGGGTACTAATGCGCATGACCGACGTCATATCCTCAGTCTTTTCTTGCCCCAGATGTCAGAAGACCCTGAAAAGATAAGGCCAAAACCAAAAACTCCAAACATACCTGCACCAAAAATATGTACAATATATACAAAATTACCAGAATATAACCTCACCTACACAACCACCCCTAAACACAGAGGGAAGGAGGGAGGGTAAATTGGACTGCAGCAATGTGGATCCTCGAACATCTACATTTATGGTAGGTACAAAACTGTACTATGTTCTTCATTCCACATTGCTGCAGTCCTAACTATTGGGTAGAATCCCAAAGCAGAGGTAAGGGAGGCTGGCAAATCATAAGGAAGCAGGAACTGACAACATGCCTTGCAAAATAGCTGTGGCAAAACCAGCCCTAGACTTAGAGTAGAGAGGAAGGTGATAATGCTTAGAGAAAGTATGCACTGAACTCCAAGTAGCTGCCTCCAAAATATCCTTAGTTGCCAGGCCCCTTAGAAATGCTGTTGAAGTGGCAGTAGCCCTAGTGGAATGAGGCCTAATCCCAGCCGGAATCTCCTTGCCATGATGGGAATAACAAAATGCAATGCAAAACCCAATCCACCTAGAAATAGTTTGTTTTGACACAGGCTTGCCCTGCGAACTCAAAGCAAAAGAAACAAACAACTGCTGAGACTGCCTAAAATCCTTAGTCCTGCTCAAATAACGCAATTGCCTGTGTACATCTAAAGTGTGCAAAATCTTTTCCCCTTTATTTTGGGGATCTGCATAAAAAGTAGGCAAATGAATAGTTTGGTTTAGAGCCACACTAGAAACCACCTTAGGCATAAAGGAAGGATTAGTACGTAAAGATACCCTATCCTTATGAAAAATCAAAAAAGGCTCTACCGCCATAAGGGCCTGCAACTCAGAAACCCTTCTTGCAGAAGTAATGGCCAACAAAAAAGCAGTCTTCCATGACAAGTATTTCAATTCAGCAGTAGCCGCAGGCTCAAAAGGTTGTAGAGTAAGTTTCTCCAACACAAAATTGAGATCCCAAGCAGGAGTAGGAGCTCTACGGGGGTCTTATATTCTTTGCCCCTCTAAGAAATTGCTTGAACAAAGGATGCGAAAACAATGGTGGGTCACAATTATAGTGAGCTGAAATTGCTGCAGCATGAATCTTAATGGAAGAGAAAGACAAACCTTTGTCCAATAACTCAGTAAGATATTGAAGAGCCACACTCAAATTAGGCTCAGAAATCTCCAAATTGTTTGCTGCACTCCAAAATAAAAATCTCTTCCATTTTTCTGCATACACTTTCCTTGTACTAGGTCTTCTGGCTTCCATAATCACATTTAAAACTTGTTGAGGAAGTTGAGACCTGCTGTCTTTCAAAACAGAATATGCCAGGCTGTTAGATGAAGAGAGTGAAGCTTGACATTGAGCAGGTGACCGTCCCTCTGAGACAACAGGTGTGGAATCAAGGGTAAAGGCCATGGAGGCTTCCTTACCAGACTCCTCAGTAATGGGTACCAGTGCTGCCGAGGCCAATCTGGAGCTATTAAAATCATCCTTGGCTTGTCTTGTCTGACCTTTAGAAGCACCTTTGGGAGAAGAGGCAGAGGTGGAAAAGCATACACATGAAGATTTTTCCAACTGAAAGAAAGAGCATCCACTTTCCAAGCTGTGTGATGAAACCTCTTTGTGCAAAACTTTGGCAGCTGGTGGTTTAGTGGAGAAGCGAACAGATCTATGTCTGGAGTTCCCCATGACACTGTCAATTTTTGAAATACATGAAGATCCAGTTTCCACTCGTGGGGATCCATGATTTGTCTGCTTAACACATCTGCTAAGGAGTTCTGTGCTCCCGGCAGAAACCTTGCCTGAAGAGTTAGTTGCAAGCTGAGCGCAGTCTCCCATAAAATCATTGCTTGCCTGCACAATGGGTAAGAATGTGTTCCCCTTGTTTGTTGATGTACCACATGACAGTTGTGTTGTCTGTTAGAATCAACACCTGCCCTGGAAGAAGTAACTCCTTGAAAGCCATTAATGCAAACTGGACTGCTAACATCTCTTTCATGTTGATATGTAGATGCTGTAGTCTGGCAGGCCACTTGTCTTGTATCCACTTTCCATTTAGATGAGCTCCCCAAGCAATGTCTGAGGCATCTGTCGTTAGAATCTGACTCGCCTCTGGCCGGGTCACAGAGAGTCCCTTGTTTAGGTGACATTCCTGAGCCCACCACAAAAATTCCTTTTGAATGCAAGGTATTATTTGAATGACAGTGTCCAAATCCTGGCAGTGCTGTGTCCATACATTTTTGAGATACCATTGCAGCTTCCTCATATGCAGTTTGGCATTGGGAAGCACCAGAATACAAGATGCCATGAACCCTAAGGCTTGAAGGACTGTCCTTGCAGTCAGCCCGGACTGAAGAGATAGTTGATGGAAGTAACTGGAAAGATTCTTTTGTTTGTCCGGGGTTAAAAAGGCCATCTGGGCTGCTGTATTCAGTCTCACACCCAGAAAGCACATGTCTTGAGAGGGTACTAGACTGGACTTTATTTCGTTCACAGAATACCCTAGGCATCTTAGCACTGCTATGACATATTCCAAATGCTGTAGAAGGTCTTCCTTTTCTTGAGCCAGAATCAGGCAGTCGTCCAAGTAAGGATAGATTTGAATTCCTTTTAGCCTGAAGTAAGCTACCACTGGAGCCAGAACCTTTGTGAATACTCTGGGCGCAGTAGATAAGCCAAAGGGCAATGCAGAGAACTGATAATGAGAATTTCCAGCTCGAAACGCAGATACTTCCTGCAACTTAGTCTTATAGGCACATGAAGGTAAGCTTCCTTGAGATCTAAAGTTAACATCCAGTGATCTTTGCCCAGCAGAGGTAAAAGCTGTTGTAACGTCAACATTTTGAACTTGGGAATGTCCAGATAAGTGTTGAGGATAGATAAATCCAAAATTGGTCTCCACGTGTTCCCCTTCTTCGGTACTAGGAACAGGCGAGAATAAAATCCTAGGCCCCTTTCTGGCACAGGAACTGGCTGAATGGCCCCTATTTGGAGCAACAGAGAAATTTGCTTGTGAGCCTCTGTTCTTTGTAGAGGAGGAATGTCTGGCATGCCTTTGAAAGGAGGCAAGGTATGGAAATAAAACCTGTAACCGTGGTGAATGATATCCAGAACCCATCTGTCTTGGGTAATTAAATCCCAATTTTCTTTGAAGAGAGACAGCCTTCCTCCCAAAGGCGCTGCCAGGCGAGAATGTACTGGCAGCTGAAAAGGCAGGTCATTGGGTCTGCTTACGAAAGGACTGACCCCTGCCCTCACCAGAAGTCTGAGCAGGGGAACTCCCTGTCCTAGGCCTAAAAGAACCTTGAGCTCTGCCCCTACCACGTCTAGACCTACCCCTAGACTGGGAATCATAAGCAGGATAAGTCCATCCCTTAGTAGGCCAATTTCTACTAAACTTGGAGGCTGCACCTGCAAAAATCCTTAACAGTTTGCATAGACTTAGCCTTGTCCTCCATTTTCTTTAAAACTGCTTCCACAGGCGAACCAAACAACACATCAGACTGTAAAGGAGCATCCAAAATCCTTGTTTTAACATGCTCAGCTAAATTCTGATCTCTCAACCAGGCGTGCCTACGAAGAACAGAACCAGTGGCAGCCACCCTCGAGGAGGCCTGCACAGCATCAAAACCACACTGCAAGGAATGTTTACCCACCTGTTCAGACACATGAACTAAATCCTGCAACTCTTTACACTCAATACCTTCTGCCAGAGCATCCACCTTAGATTTCAATTGTGAAAGGAGATAATTCTGATATTTTAACATGTGAAACTGACAATTCAACGCCTCATGGCTAAAGTGGAAGAAGTATACACTTTCTTTCCCCATCTATCCAAAGCCCTTGCCTCTATCAGGAGGAACAGGATTTTTAACAACAGAGGCCTTCACACCTTTAGGCCCCTGAGAAACAGTTTCCGGGTCTGCCCTAGGACTCTTAAAAAGATACTTATGAGCTTCAGGCACCCTATAGTACCTATCCGGTTTAACTGGGGCAGGAGGCAAAGAATCAGGATTCAGGGAAGCCTCTGCAAAACATCTTCCACCACATTCAGAACAGGAGGTATAGCTAAAGGCCTATGCTGGGGTAAAACAAGAATTCCCTAAGCCTCTTCCTGGAATCAGAGAAATCTTGACCTTCCCATTTAAAATGCTCCCTCATGGAATGCAGAGTCTCTGAAAATGAAAAATCCTCAGGAGGAGAAGCTGAAGGAGTAGAATCATCCACATCAGAATCAGAATAAGGAGGATACTCCTGCAAGTCTTCAGTCAAGACTCAGAAGCCTCGAACATTGCTCAAAACTCTCAAACTCAGGTTCCACCCTAGGCCTCTTATCAGGAGGGGCATAGAACCTCTAATCATAGTAATCAAATCCTCTGCCATTTTAAGCATATGTTTCTTAGGCAAAGACCCTGAAGCACTAGGAGAAACCCCCACTGAAGCTAAACTTGGCCTGCCTCTCAAAGAAGCCTTGGAAAAGAAGGGAGGCTCTAACCACCTTAGGAAGAGAGGGAAGAACAGCCACCTGAGAAGCCCCTCAGCCTGGCCTACTTCCTGAGAGGATACATCCTGTAACAGTAAAGTCTCTCCCTGAGACTCCAAAGAAACTCCTGGCAGAACCTCCGCTCCACTGAGCCTTCTAAAGAACCGACGCCTGGGACTGTCGGTTCTTCCACTCTAGGCTTTGCTGCTTTGTCCTTGCGCTTTTTGGCGAAGCGGCGCCGGAGCATCCGACGGCATTTTATAATTACAACGCTTCCCAAAACTAACCTGGCACAGTCTAACCTTCTCTTAATAGTGCGTTTGTTAAATCTAGCACAAGAGCGGCATCCAACAACGCCGTGCTCAGGCCCTAAACAAGGTATACACAAAGTATGGTAATCCCTATGAGGTATCTGTTTCCCACAAGAAATACAGTTATTCACTTTTCTGACATCCGGTTAAATACTGAGGCAAGAAAACCAAAATATTCTAACGGGTACTTAGCCAACTTTGATTCGGTCTGAAACTCTGACTTCAGAAACTTTCAGAACGCCAACCTGCACTCGCAAAATTGCTTCTGCATCGGACCATGCGGCAAAAAAGACTGAGGATATGACGTCGGTCATGCGCATTAGTACCCTGACGTACTGACGTCAGTCTAATGCGCCCTGACCGACGTCAGCCATATACTTTGGTATTCGGGCCGACTGGACAGCGGACTACCCAATAGTTAGGACTGCAGCAATGTGGAATGAAGAACATCAGCCATACAAACAAGAGAGTAGACTACTGAGGATAAGAAAGAAATTATGTGTCGTTATTATTATGCAAGAAGCCTAGAATTTCCAGACAAAAGACATATGAAAAGATTGAGATATAAATTAGAGAAAATAAAAATACTTCAAAAACAAAAACTGTCAGAAGCTTCAAATAGAAATTTGTGATCATTAATACAACGGATTCATGAAAAACACTATACAAACCAAGAAATCTTGTGCTGTTTGGAAAAAGAAGACTGAGGAAGTGTGAACATTTAAATAACAAAATTCAGAGATATTTGAAGAGTATAAAAAAGAAACATGGACATGGAAAAGAAAAAGATTTAATATGGTGCAATATTTATGCAAAGGAGAAAGCAGACCTAATCAATGCAAAAAGAACAGCACCAAAGATATTTGAAGAGAAATACAGTCCACGACATCTGGCTATGGAAAATTTTGCAATACAAAAAATAAGAAAACAAACAGGAAAAGTAGAAAAGAGGATTAGTAATGGAGAAGTTACAGAAACAGAAACTGACATTATGGATTACCTGCAAAGTGAAGGATTTAGTGTAGAAAATTTAACTCTGATAACACAACAGGATAAATGGACACCCAAATTAAGGAGAAACCAGAGGAGGGGAAGCATCTAATCAGTTGACATATGAAGCTACGTTGGGGCCTCCCATAAGAAAACAGTACAGACATTCAGTTGGAGCTATACAGCAAGGGAGCGAACAGGAAACTGTGGCAACTCTAACACAATGTCATTGAGTGAGGGGCCAGTGAGTTCCCATATGAAAGAGCAATGGATGACACAGGGTCAAAATGGAGAATGTGTCACAGGAAGATGCTCAGGAGCTTTCTAAAGAATGCCCACAGGAAATGGAGAACAAAGAATGTGTCCTCAGTTTAGAAGAAAATGATCTGAGAGAGGAGTTGCCTGATTTAATAGAGATGGACAGACATATTAAGATCAATGAAAGAAAGACTGCAGAAGGCCAACAAATCTCAAAAAGTTAGAAGTTTGATCAACAGATAAATACAGTAATTAAGAATGTCTACAGAGATTCATGTGATCTAATAGAAGTAAACAGGATATGTTACTGTGCAGCCAAACTATTAACAGTAAAGCCCTATGACAAGAACACAGAGCAGTAAAGAAAAGGACAGGGTGAAAATGAATGCCTTCATGGAAGTATCAAATAGAGAAAACTATAAAGCAATTAAGACAGGAAGTATCACTGTTGGAAGAGTATTGAAGAGGGAACAGATCAACAAAAAACTCAGAAAGACAGATGTGATGAGAGCAATATGCAGTATTATAAAGGATCAGGATTTATCGTGCACTATCACAAATAATAAACTAAAAATATCAGCACAGGCAGAAAAACAAAATATACACAAAATAAGCAATTTATTGATGACCCCAAAAAGTTCTACAGAGAATTGGGAAACAAGGTAAAAGGAACTGAAAGACCACCAAACCAACATAAGTAGATACATTAGGGAGAAATATTTATGAAGATCCTGTGTTACATAAACATGCTAAATCCATAGAATAAGAAGTTCAAATGTACAGGATATGAAATGGGATGAAGTAATGGTCAGAGAGATTGAAGCAAAGTTAAGAAAAGCCTCTAATTGGAAAACCCCAGGCCCAGATGAAATACCTAACTTCTGTCTAAAAGTATTAACATCTTTGCCCAAAGATTTAGTCATGAATAAGAACTGCAGAATCCTTTATAAACGCATTCTATGAACACCTTCAGGAATGCATGGATCATGCAATCCCAAATAAAACCAAGACCCAATCCTCCAAAGGCAGACGTCCTGTCTGGTGGACCCCAGCCATAAGCAAACTATACAATAGAAGGAGGAAGCTACTACATGATAGAGCAAAATCCCAAAAAGGGAAGGCATCTCTGATCAGTATTTGCAAAAAAACTACGGGCACTCATAAAATCGTCTAAGGCCAGCTTAGAGAGAAAAATTGCACAGGACACGAAGGATAATCACAAGGCTTTCTTTAGTTATGTTAGGAACCTGGGTGGGAATTCCCAGATATGCTCAGAATTAGTCCAAAATGACAAAAAATACACCGAACCCACAGACATTGCCAACATCCTAGCTGACAGGTTCAGCGCAAACTTCTCCCCCCCCTCCCCACCAAAAGGGCAAATATCTATCCCAGCAGAGTGCTGCCCCCCTGACATCTCAGATGCTCAGGTAAGAGCTGCCCTCTCCAAAGCAAAAAACACAGCATCAATGGGACCAGACGGTGTCCCGGGCTGCATCCTACATGAACTCCAAGAAGAGCTAAACCCAAACATAAAACTACTGTTCAATCTCAGCCTTACTACAGGATATGTACCCAAAGAGTGGTGTACAGCAACAGTGGTCCCTCTCCACAAAGGTGGTGCCTCAACAGATCCTGTAAACTATCACCCCATAAGCCTGACCAGCTTGGTCTGCAAAGCTATGGAAAGGATCATCATGGACCTCATAAATAAAGATAAGGGGGACCTACAGATACTGGATCCTACCCAGTTCGGCTTTGTTAAGGGCAGATCCTGCCTCTTAAACCTGGTTGATTTCTTTGAAACAGTCACCAAGGCCATTGACGAGGGGAAGGTGGTCCACACAGCCTACCTGGACCTCGCAAAAGCCTTCGATACAATACCCCACTCGGGCATTATAGATAAGCTCACCAGCTTAAATATAAACCCCTACGTCACTAGATGGGTTGCAAACTGGATCAAGGACAGAGCCCACATGGTTAGAATTGCTGGAGCCATGTCAGACTCCAAACCAGTTACAAGTGGTGTCCCACAAGGCTCAGTCCTGGGACCTCTCTTCGGTATGTATTTCTTGGAGGTACAGGCCAACACGGAAGGACTGTGGCTGACCAAGTTGGCAGTTGACTGCAAACTGGGCGCCATATTCGACTCTACAGCCGACACAAGCATCCTCCAAAAGGGTCTCATAGAAACAGACAAATGGTGCCAGAGCCATGGCCTCAAGCTAAACGCCAAAAAGTGTATAGTCATCCCCTTTGGCAAAAACAAAGTGCCCACAAATTACCACATAGGTGGTAATCCATTAAGTACAGAAGAAGTAATTAGGGACCTGGGAACCCTAGTTGATAGCAATCTCTCATTTGACAACCACGTGGCCAAAATGGTTAGAAAAACATTTTATATAGCCCACCTAATCATGAAGGGATTCACATCTAGATCAGGGGAGGTCATCGTGCCTTTACTCATCCCTCATCAGGCCCATAATTGAGTACAATGCCCCTTTTGGGATGTACCTTACCAGACACCTGCAGCAACTGGAAAGACCCCAAAAGTACCTCACCAAGAGGATCAAAGGGCTCAAACAGATGCCATATGCTGCCCGGTTAAAGAAACTCCAGCTCTACTCAGTGGCATACCACCTGCTCAGAGGCGATCTGTGCCTGACGTATAAAGCCATGTCCAACCCGGAATTATTGGACATGCTGCACCTCAGAAAATCCAAATCCCATCGAGCTACGCGCTCGAGAGACTTGAACCTCAGCACTGAAATAAATAGGACATGCTGGAGGGACAGATTCATAACCCAGAGGCTCCCTTCACTCTGGGATAAAATACCAGTCCAGGTTAGGCAGAGTCCCTCATTGACTCTCTTCAAGAGGAATCTTGATGAGTGGATGGGAGATTGTAGGTTTACCCCGGGTATCACTTCTGTGTCACTGTTAGACAGAGGCACAGTACACTAACCTCGAAAAAGGGCATAGCAAAATTAATTTAAAATGGGTGGCGAAAGCCAAACACACTCTGGCTAGGCTTATAAATGCCCTAGGGCAGATAGCCTAGTATGAACCTATGAACTTGTGTGTGTACCCTGAACAGACACCAGCCTGGCTAACAGGAAAAAAAGCTCCTACTTAAGAGTGAACCTGCAAGGTACCCTAAAAATTATAGACCAATAACTTGCCTTATGACAACATATAAACTATACGCTGGAATTGATGCCAACAGAGTTTAAAGTCATTTAGAAGAAAACTCAATTATGGCAAGAGAAAAGTATAATAAAAGAAAGTCATATGGATCAAAGGATCATTTACTGTTAAATGAAGTCATAGTGGAGAAATGTAAAAAAAGGGGAAGAATCTAAGTATGGCATGGACGGACTACAAAAAAGCATTTAACAGTATCCCACATTCAATGATAAAAGACTGCTTAAAAAATTAAAAGATGCACCCTAAACTGAAACTATATTACAGCGACCATGAAACTGTGGCAAACCACTTTGCAGTTAAGCCATAATAAAGGAAAAATTATTATTCCAAGGATAAAAATTCAAAGGGGGATATTCCAGGATGACTCTCTGTCACAGTTGCTCTTTTGTCTTTGCCCTTAACCCATTAAGCTGTTTACTTAACAGATTAGGTCATGACTCTAATTTGGCTCCCAGAATGAAACAAAGTATAAAGACTTCTCATCTTCACTTTGTAGATTACTTAAAACTGTATAGCTCATCAGATGAGGAACTGAAAGCACAACTGCAAGTAGTCAAAACTTTTTCAGATGATATAAGAATGTCATTTGGTCTTGATAAATGTGCAAAAGCAACCTTTAAAGCAGCACCAAGAAAACATCAGTTTGTGACAGTAATGTGATATAAAAGAACTTGAGCAAGGGGGAGTGTATAAATATTTGGGAACTGATGAAGGATCAACAATAAAACATGAACAAATGTGAATAAAACTCGGTATGGAATATTTCAGAAGACTTAAATTAATCCTGAAAACAGCGTTGACATTTAGGAACAAGGTTCAAGCTATAAACCAATTAGCTTTTCCTGTCCTAACTTAACTTTGGAGTAACTGACTGGCCCCAAAAGGTGCTGAATAGATTATTCAGGAAAACAAGAAGGATGCTTCAAGCTCAAATGATTTATAAAAATCAGTGCATACCAAGATTACATATTCCCTGCTCCAAAGGAGATATGGGCCTCCTTGAAATGGATTACATGTACAGATCTGCAATCATGGGACTGCATACATATCTGCTGAACTCACAAAACCCAAACAAAGTGAAAGTTTTGAAACATGAGGAGACTAAATCTAAGAGGACTTCCCTTCATAGTTGAGCAGAAGCATAATCTTGTCAAGCGGGAATGGAAATCAAATCAGAAGTAGATAAAAAATCAGGCAGCAACTGAATCCACCAAAAAGCAAAAGAAAGAATATAAGGTAAAGGATCAGATGAGAAGGCAAGAAATGTGGAAAACGCATAAAAAGAAGTTATGTCTTACCATAACGTTCCATCTTCATTGTTGATCCTCATTCAGTCATTACGTATGGGTATCGTTTCCGACCTCGGAACCGAGCTGGCCATCTTCCAAGCTCGCATCAGCTACAAACTCTCGAGCTAAAACTCTTACCCAGAATTCCCCTCTCCCTGTTACCTCACATTGAGTTTGCAAGTCAAAAGAAGGCAGAGGCTACCTCTGGTCAAATGACCTAATAGAACCGGATGGTGAGATCCACTAGAAGCCATAGGAGGGGGAAGGAGGGAGGGTCGTAATGACTGAACGAGGATCAACAATACATATGGAACGTTATGGTAAGACATAACTTCTTTATCTGATATTGTTAATCCTCGTTCATTCCTTACATATAGGACAGAGTCCCCAGTTACCTTTATTCCTGGGAGGCTCTCATGGAAGGACATTCCTGAGCACCATAGAACCAAAAGATGCTCTTCCCCTGGAGGCCAAATCCAATTTGCAATTATTGATGAAGGTATGAGGGGTAGCCCAAGTTGCAGCTGCACAAATATCATGTAAAGAAGCTCTGGCATGGAAGGCAGCTGAAGTTGCCACCGACCTTGTAGAATGAGCCTTTATGGTAGTAGGTAATGGAATATTACGTTGTCTATAAATGAAGGTCACACAGTCTTTCAACCATTTAGCCAATGTGACCTTAGCAACAGCACATCCTAATCTAGGTCCAGAATAGGTAAAAAAATAACTGGTCTGATTTACGAGAGGCCTTAATCCTGTTCAAAAAGAAGCAAATTTGCCTGTGAATATCTAGGGTATGTAGACAATACTCTCCTTTGTTTGAATAGTTGGGGAAGAAAACTGGCAATTCAATGGTTTAATTAATGGACATTTCAGAGATCACTTTTGGCAGAAAGGAAGGATTAGTTCTCAATGACACTATCTCTATGAAAAATCAAATATGGACTCTTGATGCATAAGGCTTGAAGCTCAGAAATAAGTCTAGCAGAATTAATGGTGACCAAAAACAAGGTTTTCCATGATGAAGCTGGTTCAAAAGGTGGCATTGTCAAAGCTTGCAGAACTAATGACAGGTCCCATGGTTGAGTAGGTTCTCTAAAAGGGGGTTTTAGGTGATTCACACCTTTTATGAAAGTCTTGCATCATTTGTGTGACATAAGAGAGGAGTCTTGGACACCATCATGGAAATTAGATACTGCAGCCAAATTAACTCTAATGGTAGGGGCCGATAGACCAGATTGAAAGAGTGTGGCTAGATACTCCAGTACTATTGACACTGGTGCTGAAAAAGGATCTACCCACTTTTCTTTCAGCCAAAAAGTAAATCTTTTCCACTTGCTTAGATAAGCAATTCTGGTGGAAGACTTATGAGATGCAATAAGAATGTCACGTACTGGCAAAGAAAGATCATTCTGCCTGGCAATCAAGGGAATTGGAGGAGCCAAGCTGTGAGCTTCAGGCTGTCCAAGTTGGGGGTGAATCAGATTCTGCGGATGGGAGATCAACCCCGGGGTTGGACGGAGAATCAACGGTTGATCTAGCAGGTGAGGCCAAAGGAAGGGGAACCAAATCTGACGAGGCCAATATGGTGCTATGAGGATCATTTTGCTCTTCAACTGGCGGGCTTTTTTCAGAAACTGGGGAATGAGGGGGAGAGGTGGAAATGCATAAAGCAGACCCAAGGACCAATCGTGGAGAGCGCCCCTGGGTGACTGCCCTGGAGGGGGAATCAGGGCGAAATAGTTGCTGCATTTGTAGTTGGTCAGGGACGCAAAGAGGTCACAGCAAGGAAGACCCCAGCAGTTGAAAATCTCCGCCACTATCACGGGATTCAGGGACCACTCGTGAGGTTGTAGAATACACCTGCCGAGTCTGTCTGCAATCACGTTGGCACTCCGGAAAATGTGCGTTGCTAGAAGAAAACGGTTTGTAGCCATCACCCATTGCCATATCCTCATGGCCTCTCGACAAAGTGGGTAAGATTTGGTTTTCCCTGTTTGTTGATGTACCAGACCACCACCATGTTGTCTGATTGTATCGCAATAGTCCCAGACGGCAGCAGGGGATGGAATGCTTGCTATGCCAGAAGCACCTCCCTCAGCTCTAGAACATTTATATGCAGATGGGCCTCCATTTCGGACCAAGTACCTTGGACTGTCTGTCCCTGCCATAGGCCCCCCCCACCCCATCAGGGAGGTGTCCGTGGTCACTGTAACCATGGGTTGTTGGGGGGAGAAGGGGCGAGACCAGAAAAGAATGAGCTGTGGATTTCTCCCTTGAAAGGATTGGGATCAGTTGTTGCTTTATCCTTAGAATTCTGTGCTCTGGAATGGATGCTCTGCAATCCTTTGTATTCAAGATGACCGCTATGAGTTCTGTGGACTGAGATGGGGTGAGATTGGATTTTTGCCAGTTTATGGTTATGCCTAGCCTTTATGCAGAAAGGAGAGAGTATGCCAGAGCTTCTTCCAATAGATGTCTGGTGGGGGCGGAGATGAGCCAGTCGTCTAGGTATGGAAACACCTGGAATCCTTGTAGTTGCAAGTGAGCTGTGATGACTGCCATGCACTTTGTGAACACTCTGGGGGTTGTAGAGTCCGAAGGACAGTACACTGAACTGGTATTGACTGGCTCCTGCATGGAAGCAAAGGAATCTTCTTGATGGCCTATCCACTTTTATGTGGTAACACGCATCTTGAAGATCTATCGAGCACATCCAATCGTCTTTTTCCAAACGTGGAAGGATACTGTATTGTGACCATCTGGAATTTTTGTACTCTTACAAACTTGTTCAATACGCTGAGATCCAAAATTGGTCTCCAGTCCCCGGTTTTGTATGGCACCAAAAATAGTCTTGAGTAGAATCCGGATCCTATCTGGTCTGGAGGGACTATTTTGGATGACTCTTTTTCTTAGCAGCTTTGATATCTCTAATGCTGCTTCTTCCCTTTGACTGGGTGGAACGCTGGGTAAGTTTGTTGGGGGAGCGGGGCAAAGATCTAAGGGAATACGATAACCTCTGTTTATTATCCTTTGTACCCAAGAATCGGTGGTGATGGTTAGCCGGGCAGAAGGGTACAAAGAGAAACGACCCCCAACCACTTCCAGAGGAAAGCAGTTGGGCCACTCTTCAGGAGCGCCGGTAGGATAGGCCAGAGAAACAGTCCTTGGAACCCTGGTTACCCAGACCCCCTCTGTCCCGAAAAGGGCATCTTCCCTGTGAGATTCCCCCTCTGCCTCTAGGGGAGAACTCGGCCTATGTGTCACGGAAAGGACCCTGAGGCTTTTTCTACCATATCTTCCCACTCTTCTGGTTTCTGGAGAAAGCCCGTTGAGGGGAAGAATAATGGACACCCACGGCAGAAAGGGTCTTACCATCCTGTTCACATCTGGCCAGTGTGCTTTTAACCTTGGATTCCAAACAATGAAGAGGCTTTGATGGGAGCGTTGAGAAAGGAAGCCTTGAAAGGTTCTGCGAAATTACACAAACACATCCAGGTGTGTCATCTCAGAACAATGCCTGAACTCGCCGCTCTAGGTGCTCCTTCTGATGCGTGAGATGTCACGTGCATGGAGGAGTTAGATATCGATTCAATGGTCGCTAGCTGAAAGGCCACTTTGCCACGGACCTCATCAGACACGGCACCAGCCAAAGTTTCAGAGAGCTCAGAAATTAAATCTCTTTGAAGCCTGGTAAAGTGTGCCATATAGTTCAGGAACCTGATTGCAAAGGTCACTGATGCAAAAGTACCCTTCCCTATTCTGTCCAGAGCTCGGGACTCTTTGTTGGGTGGATGGACAGTCTGGCTTTCTTCTTTCACCAGGTCCTTTTTAGTTGCGGCCACCACTACCAAAGCATCTGCAGGAAGAACTTTGGACCAATGGGGGTAAGTAGCAGGAGGGGACAAAATTTTATCTGGCCTCCGAGGAATGGCCTCAACGGTGTCAGGAGCCTTCCAAGCACACTGCATGACGAGCCGGACCAGTTCGTCGGCAGGTGGAGTAACCAAGGAGGTAGGAGGCCGGGCGCGAAAAGCCTGAAGGAACACAGACTCTTCAGAGGTGGGGTGCGAGGGTTGCCACTCACCTCTCTGTTTAAGAATTTCAAGAATATCACCAAAGGATACCTCAGAGGGTGAGCGAGGGGACCCTTCCCCATCATCAAAGTCTGTGTCTTCAGTAAGGGACTCCTCTGTGGAGTCCATGTGCTTCCTCTTGCACAAGCTTTTTTGATGAACGTCCTCAGAGGGAGAAGCTGGGGAAGACAGCGCAAAAGGGGTTTCCTGTGGGAGTATATCCTGAGGCCCTTGTGCCCGGTGTCCGCCAGGAGTGACTTGTGTACATGGCGGTCCAGAGGAGGGCGGGGAGAGTGATAGCACAGGATCGCCAGTCGACGCCAGAGCCTTCTCCATTAGCTGGAAGGCCGGTCCACCTGAAGAGGGGTGAGTGTCCAAGACAGGGGTCATCCCTCTCCTAAGTGGCTCAGTCTGCCGACTCGGAGTCCCTGGATGGCTGTGAAACACCAAATTACGTATGCCACAGCTGACATCCTGGGTTGTAGCAAAACTCTCCTGCCACGAAGGCAACTGTGGCTCCTTAGTGAGGTCCATAAAGAGAACCGTAGGGGGGGACGGGGACTGTGCTATATCAAGGGGCTTCAAAGGCAATGAAGGAGGAGAATAAGTAGGGGTCTTTGGCAAAGGGTGATCACCTCCCGAGGAAGGATAGGTCCTGGGGGGCGGGATACCTCTGGCCAAAAGCACTTGATCCATAAGACGCAACACATTGTGTTCAGAGAGGCTTCTAGTGGATTTCATGGATATGGCTGAAGGGGAGTCAAGTCTATCCAAAGATGGAGCAAGCTCAGTGCCTACCTCGCAAGTCTGCACTGAAAACAATGGGGCTGTAAGGGACTGAACTACAGGTGTCTGCACCGGGGAAATCATCAGTGCCGAAGTCATGGTCTGCACTGACGATGTCAGTCGGTACTGAAGTGGTTATCGGCACTAAGGCTGGAACCAAAAATATTGGTGCTGATAACTGAATTGTCAGTGCTGAGAGGGTAGTTGGTGCTGGGTAAGTTGTAGGAGCCAAAAAGGCAATGGGCGTCGAAAAATCCATCGACTTCGTAACAGTCTGCATCGACTGGACAGTCGGTGCCGGTAAAGAAGTCTGAACCGAGGAGCCCCTCAGTACCGATATGCTAGTTGGTGCCGAAGTCACAGATGGTGCCGATGGCCTCGGTGCCGAAAGTCTAGGCACCAAAAGCGCTGGAGCTGAAGAATTCAAATCTGAAGTGGAAAGCTTAGCTTTCTTGGTTCTCCAAAAAAGTACTACACCAGTCAAACCCAACAGCTGCCAGTCAATAAATGTGCTATAAGTGGTGAAAAATGAGTGTCCGGTTCCAAAGAAAGAGACAGAAAATACCAAAACTGTCGTTTATTGGTACATTAGGTTAAGCGCTTTCATCTATCCTCCATAGACTTCTTCAGAACACCATTTCTCAAACAGCCTTTAAATAGTACTAATTAATTCAAATTGTCCAATCCCAATTTGATCTCATGAATATTAATTTCATGGATACTGAACGACTCATCCTGACATGGATTCTCATAACACAACCACCATTTAAAATCATGAAAATACATAGTAAAATAACTAACAGTTATATTACTGTTTACGCATGATGTAAAATTCATAATATTTAATAAAATTACATTATAAAATAAAAATAAAAACTTAAAAATGTTAAAAATACAACTTTTAGTTGTGTCTCACAATAAACACACAAAGCTGTGGGAAACTTGTAACTTGATGAGTATAATCAACGTGGAACAACACCTACCCTACTATTAATATTACTTTTTTCTTACCCATTCTAGGCCCTTGAAGATCAAAGGCAAGGAAAAAACAAACTGATACTAAACCAGCACAGCTCCTGATGCCAAACAGCAGGACTAAACGCCTCCCAAACACATGTATGCTTGTTCTGGAAGTCAAAGGCAAAAGCAACAAGCTGCTACTAAGCCAGCACAGTTCCTAATTCCAAGCAGCAGAACTAAACACCTCTAATAAGCACAGTCAGAGAGGTGAAACTCATCAAAGATAAACACAGCCAGATAGCCAAACTCACTGAAGCAGGTCTATTTAAATTCCAAAGGGATAAGCAAACAAGATGCCAATAAATGAACTACTTCAATTTTATTAAGCATCACGATACTGCTTTTCATCGGCGCCTTGCACCAACTTCTTCGACAACAAGCATACGTGCGTTTGGGAGGCGTTTAGTCCTGCTGTTTGGCATCAGGAGCTGTGCTGGTTTAGTACCATTCTAGGCCCTTAACAGGGGCTTGGTGGGAATACAATCATTTAATCAGAGGTAAGTGACTGCATTTAATAATATTTGCCACTTCACTTCTCTTTCCCCCAATATACCTTTGATGTCACCTCCTCTAGGATTAATCTTTACACACTCTACAATTGCAAACATGAAAGTGTTACAAGTCTCACTATCACTAATATGCCTATATAGGGCGTTATTAGTATCTTGCTTTCTTATACAATAAAGATGGTCATATATTCGGTTTCTTAACCTCCTCTCAGTTTTTCCTACGTAGAAACACGGACATTTTGTATAGATGGCTAGATAAATCACAAACTGGGTCTGACAGTTGCCCTTTTTGAACCTTACTGTTGTTTTGTTGATATTGTCTATAGTGCGGGTGTGCTCCTCATTTATGGCACAACACTGATTGCAGTGTCCACATTTGCTTGTACCTACAGAATTTGTATCATTATTTCTATCACTATTTTGGATTTTTCTTTTTAAATTTTTTCCAGTTTTGTATACAAAAAGGGGTTCAGTTCCCAATTTATTATGCACCCCCCCATCACACTGCAAAATATTCCAATTTTTATGTATAATACTTTTGACCTCGTTTACATAAGGGTTAAACCCCAATATACAGGCCCTGTTATATTTCTTATTGTTTCGATTGCTATTAGTAGTCTCTTCATTCGTTTCCATATCCACACCCAATAAGGGTTTATACTTTTTCCCCCCATTCTCTTTTAACATACCCTGTAACATCACTAATGAGTTCATCGGGGTACCCCACTTTCTCGAAACATGTTTCCTATATGGTCAATTTCTTTAACCATCTTCGAATAGTCCAATGTCATCCGGGCTGCTCTTATACATTGCCCTTAATTATACTTTTCTTTTGCTTCCATGGATGATTACTGGAAAATTCCAAGTATGTGTTACTAAAGGTATCTTTTCTATACATCTTTGACCTAAAACCTTTACTCTTAGTATAGATATATATTATCAAGATATGATGTACCTCTTTTGTCACATTTGTGGGTAAATTTTAAGTATGGGCTGGAAGTGTTAAGATATTTCGTCCATGGTACCAGTCCACAATATAAATATATTGTCCAAAAATCTGATGCAACAACTAATGAACTGGTACCATTGATTGGTGAACATATATTTATCCTCCCAATCTAACAGGACAAGGTTTCCAAACATAGGGGCACACGCGGCCCCCATAGCAACACCTCAGGTCTGTCTGTAATGTTCACCATCATAATATATATAATTATTATCCAGCACAATACCCATAAATTCTTCCAATAAAACAACTTTCTCCCATTCCAATTGTGTATACCTATGTATACTGTTAATAAACCTAGTTGTTCCATCTTCTCTAGGTATACAAGAAAACAGGTCGACCACATCAATTGTCAAAAATATGACACTATCTTTTCAGAGGTGGGGTTTTATCCTGCTCAAAAATTCCCAAGAATATTTGACAATGTGTGGGACCTTACTATAAATGTTTTTTAGCCATCTATCTATTACTTTTCCATAAGGAAAGGTCTTACTTTTACTACCTGAAATAATAGGTCGAAATGGGGGATCCTCCATGTTTTTATGAATCTTGGGTATCCCCACTATTGTAGCCAATACTGGATGTTCTACTTTTAAAAATTGATACATTTCTTTGTCTATTCTATTATCCATTAAGTATTCCTCGAGGTATAAGTCAATTCTCCTATGGGCAATATTTATTTGGTTTATAGAAGAGATTTCATAATTCCCGGAATTATTTAATATTTGATACATTTTCTGTGCGTACTCATTTGCATCATATAACACAATTCCCCCTCCTTTGTCGGGGGTCATTATCCGTATATTGTGATTAGCACATATTTCATTAAAAACTGTTTGTTCTTTTCTACTTAAATTGTATTTGTATTTTTTCTTTTTAGTTATTTCACAATATCTGTACAATTCGTCTGTTACCACCTTCTCATATGCCACTACAGTGTTATGCACGGGGGGAGTGAACTGACTTTTCTTCCTTAAGTCGCTTTTAATTTCATATTTATTTTCACTATGAAAAAATAGTTCAAGATTTAATTTCCTCAAAAATTTCTTGAATTCAACAATAATGTCCACTATGTCAAATCCACAATTGGGCACATATTTCATATATTTGGCAAATAAGAAATGTTCCTTCTCTAATTTATATGTTGTATAATTG
This sequence comes from Protopterus annectens, assembly GCF_019279795.1. Classification (NCBI taxonomy): domain Eukaryota; kingdom Metazoa; phylum Chordata; order Ceratodontiformes; family Protopteridae; genus Protopterus; species Protopterus annectens. Next base: position 1,884,786,278 of record NC_056733.1, on the reverse strand, counting down.
AATATACTGAAGTCCCCAAGGGTAAACTGAAAGCTATGGGACTGCACTATCTCTTGTTCCATGTTTGTTTTTGCTGTTGGTTTCCCATCCAACCCCCCCTTTGGTATGGTACTTTCTTGGGTCTCAGTTCGTGGGAGACCCCAGCAGGGGACGAAGGAAGAGACTTGGCCTTTACATGTTCATCACTCTTTCTTATGGGATCTTGGAGGGCTTGAAGCCTCCGACCCAGAAATAGCCTCTGAAAAAGGAGATTTAAGTAGCCCCTTCAATATCAATTTATTTTTTCTCTCAATCAACGTCCTGTTAGAGAAATTCTTACAAATCCCGGAGGGCGGGTCAACAGTTAAATGAGGCACACCCAAGCAATAGACACACAGGGAATGTGCATCTGAAGTAGGTAATTTATGGCCACAATCTGAACATCTTTTAAATCCTGGACTACCTTTTTTATCTGCCATGTTAGAAAGAAAGAAGGAAAAACCAGAAAAAATACCAGCAAGGGTACAAGAATTACCCGAAGGTAAGAAAGAAAGGGGGTTTACCAACAATGGTAAAAAAGAAATGACCTTGCGGTAAAGAAGAGGAAAGAAACTGAAAGGATTCAAGAAAGGATAGTTGCTAAATGCGATAAGGTAAGAGAAAACTATCTAATAACTTTTCTGTGAAAAAAGGTTGTTTTAGAATTTATTATGATGACAAAAATTGTACTTGGCTCAAGAGAAGTAGCTTGACATGACCGAATGGTGACGCGGCAAGCGAAATCAGAGGTAACAGGGAGATGGGAATTCTGGGTAAGAGTTTTAGCTCGGAAGTTTGTAGTTGACGGGAGCTTGGAGGAGAGCCGGCTCGGTTCAGAGGTCGGAACAAATACCCATATGTAAGGAATGAACGAGGATTAACAATATCAGATATATAGTTGCAAGTATGGAAAACTCCTGGAACAAACTCATGTTGATTAGAATTGAACACAGGAATAGCTAAGGAAAGGCAAATTCAAACCAAAAGCTGAAAGGTTAATACTGGAGGCCAAAGACAGTGAACTATGTACATGTTGATTTGCAAAGTCCATTGAACATGCGGGAGAAACAGACAAATGTATGTTTTGTAACACAAAACTGGAAACAGTTGCACACCTTGTTGCAGGGTGCGACATACTAATGGCAGGAGGACTGTATACTGAAAGGCATAATAATGTGGCAAGATTGTTGCACTGGGGATTGTGCAAACATTACAATACTGATGTAGTTGAAAATACTGGAAACTATATATAGCATCATAGAAAATGAAATCTACATCACATGGGATTACCCATTACCAACAGTTCAAAAGAAAGATCCATGAAAACCAGATAAAGTTGTCAATGATAAGAATAATAAAGTAGCACTGATCATTGAAATCGCTACACCTAGTGACTACAGTGACTTGTGTACAGAGAGAGACAAAGTCAGAAAATATCAGGATTTGCAGGCAGAAACGGAGCAATTTGGAAGAAGGATACCCAGACAGTTCCAGTAGTAGCAGGAGCAATGGGACTTATAAAAAAAAAAGAATCCACAATTGTATTTAGATATTACATACAACTCCATACGAACTGCAGAGGGAGTTACGCTGTGGGTGATGGGAAGAACACTTTTGGCTAACATAAAAGATTGAAACAATACTAACTTCATGAACTTTCATCATATTTTGACTTTGGTATGGGGTCCATTCTTGTCATGGTATTAGAAATTCAAAAGACTTGCAAAATTAAAATAAGGCAGAGAACTGACAAAATGACCCAGATACACAGTACCTTAAGAAATTCTGAAGTCGGGGTGAGTAGGTATGTGATAAGCATCTTTTAAGTCTACTGTTATCAGGAAATTTGAAAGAGGAAGAGGAGGTAACAGGATGTAAAGTGACATTTTGACCTTGAGCACTATTACAAACATGTTTAGGAAAGAAAGATTCAGAATTGCTCTTCAAACATTTTCTTTATTTGCCACTAGAACATCCTATCCTTGAATAAAACCCCTTCCTTACCTGGGAAGGAGGAACTGGTTCTATCGCTCTTTGGGACAGAATATGATGAACAGTGGAAACAAAAAAGTATGATCTGCATGATGAAGAATGACCTGCTGAAAAGGGGAATTTCCTCCCAGTGCCATATGTAACCCAGATGAATGATTTTCAGAACCTATATGTCTGAAACAATTTGTTGCCAAAGAGAAAAATGGAGATTCAGACTTTCTGGAAGAGAAAAGGGGTGAGGGTGGGAGAGGTTCAGAAGGTCTCTTCAACAGTCATTCAGATTTGCTGGACTGTCCTTAGCTTTCGGTGGTTTAAGACTTCTTTTTGAAATCTCCATGCCACTTCTTTTTAAACATCTGTCTACCTAAATTCTGTTGAGATTGCTTATTCTGGTTTTTTTTTTGCTAAAACTGGATGAAGAGAAAGAATCCCTTGGACAATTTGGAAAAACAGGCCTGAAAATTTTAGAGATTCCCTGGATCAGCCTGCCCCTTTAATCAAACTTTCATATCACTTCTGCAGCAGAGGGGCCTAACACTAATTGTCTGCCCAAGGGAGAATTTAAAATCTCATTTTTTATGAGAATGCAGCCAAGCAATCTTAAAATACTAGCAGTGGCCATAGCCCTGGAAGAAGTATCAACACAGTCATACACACACTACAAAACAATGATTAGTGACCTCTGCAATGGAAAAGTTATTTAAAGCAGATATTTTTCTTCACATGAATAAACTACACGAAATATACCTCACACTTTCACAATTTGGCAGAACTAACATTTGAGCATGACTAAATTCAGAAAATCAAAGATGCAGAAGTATACACTTCCCCCATACCTATCAATTTTCCCATCCTTCTTACAAAGAGTAGGGTTTAGCAGCAATGGAATAAACTAAAGCTGTAGCTAATGAGTCAGTTTTGGGAAAAGTGTATAAAACTTTGAAATACTGAGGTATTTTATACATTCTATCTCCCTTGTTAGAGACCGATGGCTGAATATCAGGAAAGTTGCAGGCAGTAAGACAAACACCCTCTAAAGCAGATAAAACAGGAGGAATGGGTGTAGGTTCTGGAAAATCATTCTGTAAAAACTCAGTATTTTCTCAGGGACCGAGAAACCTCAGTGTTTTCCCACTGAAAACACCAGGACATTCTAGCAAAAGTCTGAGGAAGAAAAACCCCACAATGAAAATCAAAACCTGAGCTCTCCTCTGAGTCAATCTGAAACCTGAAGACAAAACTCTGAATCCATCCTGGCATCTTTCTGTTCATATTCAGAATCTTGCATCTATTCAGGAAAATAATATCCTCCTTTTTTTCACCAAAAACTACTTAAGAAGGATCAATAGCCTGTATTAAACCCTGAGCCAGTCCCAGTAAATGACTGCTATCTAAAGGAATTTAAGAAGTAGTAGGTATATGCTTGGTTTTCTGACTGACACAAAAAATGGGGTCAACCATGTTATTAATAGAAACTGTTGCTTCTTCAGGATGGGCACAGCATTCTGGCACAAAGTCACACCCTGCTCCCTCTCCTAGGAACGACAAGAGTGGTTCTCCCTTGCCCACTGAGGGGACTCCAACAGTTATAGAGGACTTGGCTAATTCCCAGTCCATACTGACTGCAGCCGCTACACCAGAGAGATCCAGGTTAAAACAGGAGTGGTTTCAGGTAGAACAGAAGGCCACTGCAGAGTCACCCACCTGTGGCTGAGGCAAACTGCTAGCCTGCTGTGGTGCCAAAGGTTGTTTACTTAACAATAGTTATGTACTTACCATAACTTGGTATCTGTGTTATCCTAGTATTCATCACAACTGGGTCTTGTATCAGATGTCGGATCCAATCAGGCAACTTTAAAATCCCCTAATCCCTTTCCACCTTCAAATCCTCAGATAGAGTTTGCTGACCAACGATAGAAACCCACCAGGGCACCAGACTGTCTACCTAGACATAGGCAATGACAGCATTAGTTCAATGGCCCAAACCCCAGCCTCTCCAGAACCACCAGAAACACGGAAGGGGAAAGGAAGGTGGGATGTGATGAATAATGAAAATAGGATAACACAGATACCAAGTTATGGGAAGTACATAACTACTGACCTGATGTTATCTATTTCATTACTCATCATGACTGGGTCAGAATTCCCAGCTACAAACAACCCTGGGTGGCCTTAAGGAAGGAAGTGCTTGAGCACTGTGGAACCAAAATACTCCCTGCCTCTGGAGACCATATCCAGCTTATAATTAGCAACAAAAGCATGAGGGGTGGACCAAGTGGCTGCAGCACAGATCTCATCTAAGGACATCCTGGCAGTGAAGGCCAAAGAAGTAGGCCACTGACTGAACAGAATGCGTCTTAGGAGGATGAGGCAGTTCCCATCTTCTGCATAGAGTAAACCAGGGAAACACAACTAGAGATCCATTCACAAATTGTTAGCTTTGAGACTGCTTGGCTATGCCCATTCAGGGAAATGGTCACAAATAACTGATCAGATTTCCTAAAGGGTTTACTTTGATGTAAACAGAATCTCAGTTGACGATGTACATCCAATGTATGGAGGAGATATTCACCCTTATTAGCGCGATTAGGGAAGAAAAAAAGTAACTGGATGTCCTGGTTAAGATTTCTTTCAGTAGCAACGTTAGCCATAAAGGACAGGTTAGTTTGTAAAATCACCCAGTCCTTATGAAAGGCAATATATGCCTGTTTATTAGAAGATAAAGTCTGCAATTCAGAAACCCTCTTGGATGAGGTAATACCAACCAGAAAAGCAGTTTTCAATGAAAGATATCTGAGATCAGGGGAAAGAGCAGGCTCAAACAGACTTTAGGTGAGAGATTGCAACAGCAGTGTTAGATCCCAAGGAGGAGTGGTATATGTTTGACTGGAGGCCTGAGAAGAAAAATGCACTACATGAAGGGCTTACATAACCTAGAAGAAAAGGTGGGTCCAGTATTGACATGATAATTAGATAGAGCTAACAACTGCTGCTTGATAGTTGAGAAGCTGGACTCCTCTGGAAAAAGGGATAATAAGAAAAGGAAGGTATCTGGTATAGGGGCTGAGAAAAGGTTAAGATTCTGTAATGCTGCCCAAAAGAAAAAATGCTTCCACGTACTACAGTAGACCTTTTGAGTAGAAGGCTTCTGCAAGGCCAGTATAATTTTCCTGAGGGAAGAAGCAAGCCTAGACTGCTTTACTCTGATGGGAAGTAGAGAAACCATGTGGTCAAGCGAAGTGACCAAAGATTGGGCGGCTGTTCTGATGGGTGAAAGATGAGATCTGGAATGGGATCAATCATCCAGGGGGGATACTTGAGATGAGACCTGAGGAAGAGGAACCACACCTGATGAGGCCAGAAAGGAGCAATGAGAATCATGGAACTTCTCAGCCAGAAGGCTTTCTCAAGTACTTTGGAGATCATAGGAAGAGTAGGATATGCGTACAGAAGACCTGGGGGAAAAACGTGTACAAGAGCTTCCCTCGGGGACTGCCTCTCTGGAGGAATCAGGGCAACGTAACTTGCTGCATTTACTGCTCATCGGGGATGCAAAAAGACTGCAGCAAGGTTGGCCCCAATGGGCAAAAATCTGAGATGCCACTGGCGGATTGAGGAACCACCCATGAGGGGGTAAGATAGAGCAGCTGAGCTTGTCTGAAAGGACAATGGATGGACTCCCCGGCTAAGTGCATTGCAAACAGAAAGTGGTTGTAAGAGATAGCCCAAACCCACTCTCCCTTGGCCTCTCTGCACAACAGGTACAAATGTGTTCCCCTTGCTTGTTGCTATACCAGACCACAGACATGTTATGTTGTCTGTCTGAAGTGCCACAGTTCCCAGAGGAAGGCAATCCTGAAAGACTTGCAATGAGATGAGGACTACCCTCATCTCTAGAATGTGCAATTTGGTCTCCAAGTGGGACCACATGCCTTGGGCGGTCCTGCCCTGAAAATGACCTCCCCACCCCAACAGAGAAGCGTGGTCACAGTGGCCAAGAATGGGGGAAGAGAAAATGGCCCGCCCCATAGGAGATCCTCCAATTGAAGCCACCACTGCAGCTGCCGTCTGCAAATGAGAGTCAACGGAATAGGCATGGACATTGGGTGAGACTGAATAGACCACTGCACCACGAGCATCCGAGCACCCACATATGGTATCTTGCCAGATGAATGAGGAGAATAGCCGCCAACATGGACCCCAGTGCTTTCAGAATGAGGTGTGCCTGCATTGATGGAACCTTCAAGATGGCCCTGACCTGCTGCCTGATCAAGTCCACACTGTGGTGAGACAATGCAGCAACCTGAGACAGTGCAGAGATGAGTCCCAATGAATTTTATGCTTTGTATGAGCAACAGCTTCGACTTCATCAGGTTGACGGTAATCCCTAGCACTCTGAAGGTTTGCAGAAAATACTGCGTGACAGAAACCAGTCAATACCTCGTGGGAGAAGTAAGGAGCCAATCATCTAGGTATGGAAAGACTTAAAATCCCTGAAGCCTCAGGTGAGCCGCTATGACCACTAAGGATCTGGTAAACACCCTGGGGGCTGTGGTGAGACCAAACAACAGAACTCTGAACTGAAAATGATTGGCGCCAATCCGGAAATGCAGGTGCCTCCTGAAGTGCTTGTTTATCTTGATATGACAGTAGGCATCCTGGAGGTCTATAGAGCACATCCATTCATCCTTCTGCAACAGTGGCAGGATGGACTGAACAGTGACCATACAGAACATTGACTTCTTGGCAGATAGTTCAGTTTGCTGAAGTCCAGAACAAGATGTAGGTCCCCAGTCTTTTTTGGCACCAAAAAGCAAGCATAAGTTCCATAGGTTCATAGGTAGGTACTAGGCTATTGGCCCTAGGTCCTATATAAGCCTAGCCAAATGGTACCCTGGCTTTTGCCACCAAAGAAAATAATTTTCCTGTGCCCCTGTCGAGCAGAGTCACAAAAGTGGTCCCCGGGGTGAATTTCCTATCTCCCATCCAATCAAGATTTTTCTTGAAGAGTATTAATGAGGAGCTTTGTTTAATACAAATAGGTAGTTTGCTCCAGAGTATGGGAAGTCTCTGGGACAGGAATCTATCCCTCCAGCATGTCCTAGATCCTCTCTGAACTACTGGGACCTTCTACATGGCTCTATTTTCTAGAACTGCTAACACATCTCTTTGGGCCACTTCTCTCTGACTGGGTGGCATGTCAGGGAGAACCTTATTGAAAACTGGAGGAGGTTCGGAAAAGGGAGTGCAATAACCACTGAATATAATCTTGAGCACCCACAGATTGTTTACTATAGACGCCCAGGCAGTTGGGTGCAACGAAAATCGACCCCCGACTACCTCCAGGGCAAGAGAGCCAGGCAACGTCTCGGGCACTGAAAAGCCTTTTCAGAGAAAGACTCTCTGGAGCCCTGATTTTGCAGCCTCCCTCTGCCCCTAGGGTGGCATCTACTATTGAATCCCCTTCCTCTGCCCCTGGAAGAGGAACCTCTGGAGGATCTTGGAAGCAACCCTGCAACTTAGGCAACCAGAGCTGCTTACTTCCCCAACAGTTTTTGGAACAGGACTGTTAGGGAGTAGAAAACTTGATCCAGACTTCTGAAAAGAGTCTTGGCCTCCTGCTCACTGCGAGGTAAGGTTTCTTTGACAGAAGGTTCAAAGAGTGAGGAAAGTACAGTTTTGTACCTACCATAAATGTAGATGTTTGAGTGTAAACACTGCTGCAGTCATTACACTTGGGTTATCCTGCCGTCAGGCGGTTACCCAGTCGGCCTGAATTCCAAAGTCTTGGTCCAGCGTCGGTTGCTGTCGCCTCCTCCCTGATGTCAGTGCGACAGGGGTATATAAGATGCAGCCGACGTCATTTTCTTCAGTTTTTCTTGCCCCAGATGTCAGGTGCCCCTAAATAGGTAGGCAATTTAAATTGCTAGTAAAGTATACAAAAGAAAAGCAAAACCATTTTCAGTTACCAGCAAATACTCCCCACAGGTAGTAAAGGATAGAAGACCTAGGTACGTACCAGAAAGTAAGAGGGGAAGGAGGGAGGGTAACCTGGACTGCAGCAGTGTTTACACTCGAACATCTACATTTATGGTAGGTACAAAAAGTACAGTTTTGTACCTACCATAAATGTAGATGTTAATAGTGTTCACACTGCTGCAGTCATTACACTTGGGTTATCCTGCCGTCAGGCAGTCCCGCAGTCGGCCAGAGTTCCAAAGTCTTGGTCCGGCGTCGGTTGCTGTCACTTCTTCCCTGACGTCAGTGCGCCAGGGGTATAAAAGATGCATCCAACGCCATTTTCTTCAGTTTTTCTTGCCCCAGATGTTAGGTGCCCCCAAGTAGGTAGGCAATACATATCGCTAATAAAAAATATACATATAAAATAAAAACAATACCTTCAGTTACAAGCAAATACACCACAAAGGTTGTATAAGATAGAAAGGTATAGATAAGTCCAGCTAGTTCAGAGGGGATGGAGGGAAGGTAACCTGAACTGCAGCAGTGTGAACACTCGAACATCTACATTTATGGTAGGTACAAAACTGTACTATGTACATCATGTTACACTGCTGCAGTCATTACACTTGGGTAGAATCCCAAAGCTAAGGTTGGGTGGCTGGTCTATAAAGAGTTAGGATTGGCTATGAGGAACTGCAGTGGCAAATCCTGCTCTGGATTTAGAGTAAAGAGGCAGGTGGTAATGCTTGGTACAGGTGTGCACTGAACTCCAAGTTGCAGCCTCCAAAATTTCCTTGGTAGGTACTTCACTGAGAAAGGCTGTTGAAGTGGCTGTTGCCCTGGTGGAATGTGGCCTAATGTTATTTGGGACTGATTTTCCATGCTGTGTGTAGCAGTAACAAATGCAGTGTCCTATCCATTTGGATATAGTCTGCTTTGAGATATCCTTGCCTTGTGATCCTGCAGCATATGCTACAAACAGTTGCTCAGTTTTCCTGAAAGCTTTTGTTTTATCCAAGTAGAAGCGTAGCTGCCTGTGTATGTCCAAAGAATGCAGAAGTTTCTCCCCTTTATTCTGGGGGTTTGGATAAAAAGTTGGCAAATGGATGGTTTGGTTAAGAGCCACATTAGATACCACCTTTGGCATAAAGGTAAGGTTTGTCCTTAAAGAAACCCTGTCCTGATGAAAAATTATAAAAGGTTCCACTGCCAATAATGCCTGTAGCTCAGACTATTCGTGCTGAAGTTACTGTCATGAGCAGAGCTGTTTTCCATGATAAAAATTTTAGATTGGCTGGCTCAAAAGGTGGCAGGATCAGTTTTTCCAAAATGAAATTGAGATCCCAAGTTGATACTGGTGCTCTCCGGGGCGGTCTTATGTTTTTTGCCCTTCTGAGATACTGCTTTAGCAAGAGATGAGAGAATAAAGGAGGATCCGTGTTGTAATGTGCTGAAATGGCAGAGGAGTGGATCTTAATTGATGAGAAGGATAGGCCTCTGTCCAGCATCTCAGTTAAGTATTGTAAAATCTGAGGAATGTTTGGAACAAGAGGGTCAAGGCTTTGAGCCTGGTTCCAGGCGCAGAATCTCTTCCATTTTTCTGAGTAAGCTTTCCTGGTGCTAGGCCTCCTGGCCTCCAAAATGACATCCATAACAGCTTTAGAGAGAGGTGTTGCCTGTTTGACTAATGAATCTGCCATTCAGCCAGGTTTAGGGTTTTGAGCTGACCGTGCAGGATCGGATTGTTTTGTTGAGTCAGAAGGTGTGGAATTTGAGGCAAAATCCATGGTGGGCCTTGAGCCAAGTTCCTTAAGATAGGGTACCAGTGCTGGTGTGGCCAGTCTGGAGCAATTAGGAACATCTGTGGTTTTTCTTGTCTGGTTTTTAGGAGTACCTTTGAAATGAGAGGCAGTGGCGGGAAGGCATAAACTTTTATTTTTTTCCAGCTGAAGAAAAGAGCATCCACTTTCCATGCTTGTTTGTGATAAGTCCTAGTGCAGAATTTTTGTAGTTGGCAATTCAGTGGGGAGACAAAAAGATCTATGTCTAGGCATCCCCATTTTTGCGTTACCATGCTGAAGATTTGTGGATTCAATTTCCATTCGTGAGGGTCCATGATATTTCTGCTTAGATCGTCTGCCAGAGTATTTTTCTTTCCTGGCAGGAATTATGCTTGCAGGAGAACTTGATACATTAGAGCTGTGTTCCACAAGGTCATGGCTTGCCTGCATAGGGGACAAGAATGAGTGCCCCCTTGCTTGTTGTTAATCTGAGGGATTAGTTTCCGTAGGCCCTATACCTTGAGTTTCCAGAGGCCTAGATGTCTCCATGTAGAGTCAGAGGTGGCCTGTGGCTCTGAGGTAGCGGGTGTCAGGGGCTGAGAAAGTGCCTCACTGAGAACCGGCGAACCGGCGACTGGCCTAGAAGAGGTTTCGTCATCAGTTTTGGACCTCGGATGCCTGTCTTTATCCTTGTCTTTGCGTTTTTTCGGTATTGCGGTCGTCGGTTGATCCAATGGCATAGTATAATTGAATCTTTGGCCAAAGTAGTGCAAAGCAAAAGCAAAACATCTTTTTATAGCACGTTTGTTACATCTAGCACAAAACCGACAACTAGTGATGTCGTGATCAAGGCCTAGGCATGGAACACAGTAAGAGTGGAAGTCCTTATGAGGTATTTGCTTCCCACAAGAAATACAATTATTAACTTTTTCTGACATTGGTCTGAGGCATGAAAAAAAGTTTCCCCAACGAGGTACTTGGCTTTATTGAAGACTTCGGATCTGAAATTCGACTTCGAAAATCTCAGGAGTCGGCCGACCGGCACTTGCGAACTGCTTCTGCTTCGGGCACCACGCTGCAAGAAAGACTGGAGAAAATGGCGTCGGATGCACCTTATATACCCCTGGCGCACTGACGTCAAGGAAAAAGCGACAGCAACTGACGCCGGACCAAGACTTTGGAACTCTGGCCAACTGCGGGACCGCCTGACAGCAGGATAACCCAAGTGTAATGACTGCAGCAGTGTAACACGATGAACATCTGTACTATGTTCATCATGTTACACTGCTGCAGTCATTACACTTGGGTGGAATCCCAAAGCTGAGGTAGGGTGGCTGGTTCTATAAGGCATTAGGGATGGCTATAAGGCCCTGCAGCACAGCAGTGGCGAAGCCAGCTCTGGATTTGGAGTATAAAGGCAAATGGTAATGCTTGGTGAAAGTATGCACAGAACTCCATGTTGCTGCTTCCAAAATATCCTTGGTAGGTACTCCTCTGAGGTAGGCAGTTGAAGTGGCTGTTATCCTGGTGGAGTAAGATCTAATGCTGCTAGGTATAGGTTTCCCATGGTGAGTATAGCAGAAATGTATACAATGTCCTATCCATTTTGAAATAGCCTGTTTTGAAATGGCTTTTCCCTGTGCTCCTGCAGCATATGCTACTAATAATTGCTCAGATTTTCTGAAAGCTTTGGTTTTGTCCAAGTAGAAGCATAACCGTCTGTGAATGTCGAAAGAATGTAGTAGTCTCTCTCCTTTGTTCTGTGGTTTTGGATAAAAGGTTGGCAAGTGAATAGTTTGGTTTAGAGCCAAACTTGATACCACCTTTGGCATAAACGTAGGGTTAGTTCTTAAAGACACCCTGTCCTGGTGGAAAATGAGGAAAGGTTCCACTGCCATTAGTGCCTGTAATGCTGAAACTCTTCATGCTGATGTTATTGCCAGTAGCAGAGCAGTTTTCCAAGAGATATATTTTAATTCTGCTGTGTTAGCTGGTTCAAAAGGAGGTAAAGTTAATTTTTCCAAAACAAAGTTGAGGTCCCAAGTTGGAGTAGGTGCTCTACGGGGCGGTCTTATGTTTTTAGCCCCTCTGAGGTACTGTTTGAGCAAAGGATTAGAAAAAATTGGTAGGTCCGTGTTGTAATGAGCAGAAATGGCTGAGGCGTGGATCATGATGGATGAGAAGGAGAGGCCCTTGTCCAGCATCTCAGTTAAATATTGTAGTATCTGAGGAATGTTTGGGACAAGAGGGTCAAGGCTGTGCGCCTGGTTCCAGGCACAGAATCTCTTCCATTTATCCGAGTAGGCTTTCCTGGTGCTAGGCATTCTCGCCTCCAGAATGACATCCATAACCGCTTTGGAGAGAGGCATTGCTTGCTTGAATTTTCCATGCAGCTAGGTTTAAGGTCTTTAGCTGGCTGTGAAGTATCTGATTGCTGTGCTGTGTCAGCAAATGTGGGATTTGAGGCAAAATCCAGGGTAGTTCTTGTGCTAAGTTCTTTAAGATTGGGTACCAGTGCTGGCGTGGCCATCAGGATCATCTTTTGCTCTTCTTGCCTGGCTTTTATGAGTACCTTTGGAAGGAGAGGTAAAGGTGGGAAAGCGTATACTTGCAGGTTTTTCCAGCTGAATGAGAGGGCATCCACTTTCCATGCTTGTGGATGGTAACTCCTTGTGCAGAATTTCTGTAGCTGGTAGTTCATTGGGGATGCAAACAGATCTATGTCCGGGCTGACCATTTTTGTGTTATCATTCTGAATATTTGTGGATTCAATTCCCATTCGTGGGGATCCATGATGTTTCTGCTTAGGTCATCTGCCAGTGTGCTTTTCTCTCCTGGCAGGAATTGTGCTTGCAGATGAACTTGGTAGTCTAGAGCTGTGTTCTACAAGGTCATGGCTTGTCTGCAGAGGGGGTAGGAGTGTGTGCCCCCTTGCTTATGTACCACATAATTGTGGTGTTGTCTGTCTTTAGTAGTAGTTGTCCTGGATGCAGCAGGTCCTTGAAAGCTATAAGTGCATTTTGTACAGCTAGCATCTCTTTTTGAATGATGTGAAGATGTCTTTGCTCTGCGGGCCACTCGCCCTGAATACATTTTCCTGCCATGTGTGCTCCCCAGGCGTAATCCGATGCTGTCAGTGTTTGCCTGGCTGTGGGTTGAGTAAAAGGCTCTCCCTTGTTGAGGTGACAAGCTTGAGCCCACCATCGAAACTACTGTTGAAGGCAAGGAATTAGTGGTATAACGGTTTCCAAACTTTGACAGTGTTGAGACCATACACTCTTTAGGTACCATTGTAGTTTCCTCATATGCAGTCTGGCATATGGAATTAGTAGCATGCAAGATGCCATGTAGCCCAAGGCCTGCATAATTTTTCTTGCAGGGAGTTGGGTCTTTGTTGCCATCAATTGAAAGTATTGAGTCAGTTGTCCTTGCTTGTCTGGCGTGAGATAAGCCATCTGGGCCGTTGTGTTCAAGTTGGCACCCAGGAATATTATCTCTTATGAGGGCACTAGTTTTGATTTATTTTTGTTTACTGTGTACCCCAGGCAACTTAACTTTTTTACAAACGCTGGATGCTTTAGAAGAATGTCCTTGCTCTCTGCTTGAATCAGGCAGTCGTCCAGGTATGGATAAATTTGAATTCCTTTTTGTCTGCAAAATGCAATTACTGGTGCCAGGCACTTTGTGAAGACACTGGGCGCAGTAGACAAGCCAAAGGGCAGTGCAGAGAATTGATCGTGCATTGACACAGCTAGAAATCGGAGGTATCTTCTGCAGTTTTGTCTGATAGGGACATACAGGTATGCCTCCTTGATGTCAAGTCACAAGCCAAGCTTTCTTGCCCAGCATGGGAAGAAGCTGCTGTAGTGTCAACATTTTGAATTTCGGAACATCCAGGTAAGTGTTTAGAGAAGAAAGATCCAGAATGGGTCTCCAGGCTTTGTCTTTTCTGGGAACCAGAAAGAGTCTTGAGTAAAATCCTTGCGCTTGCTCCTGTGGTGGTACCTTTTGAATAGCTCTCATGTCCATGAGTGCTGTAATTTGTTTTTGAGCCTCTGTCCATTGAGTTGGTGGCAGATTTGGCATTCCTTTTAATCTTGGCAAAGTGTGAAAGTGGAACCTGTAACCTTGAGATACAATGTTGAGAACCCATTTGTCTTTGGTGATGCCATGCCAGCTGTGATAGAAAAGTGCCAGTTTTCCTCCTAAGAGGGCTAGCAAGACAGAGCTGTTTGGCAGCTGTAGTGGGAGGACATTGAGGCTGCTTTTTATATGGTTGGGGCCTGTCTTCCCCTTCTTTCTGGCCTGGTGTACCCCATTGTCGAGGCCTGTAAGGACTTTGTGATTGACCTCTACCTCTTGGACGTCTGTATCTGCCCCTTTGAGGTCTGTCTGTGACTAGAAAGGACCAATTCTTTGTTGGCCAATTTCTGCTAAAACGAGGAGGCTGAACCTGTAAGAAATCCTTCACCGTTTGCATAGATTTTGCCTTATCCTCCATCTTCTTTAATACCTCCTCTGCCTTAACTCCAAACAACACATCCTGCTGCAAAGGTGCATCCAATAATTTTGCCTTAACATGATCTGGTAACGTATGTTCTTTTAACCAAGCATGTCTTCTAATGACAGAGCCTGTAACTGCTGCTCTACAGGAGGCCTCTAAGGAATCAAACCCACATTGCAAAGTATGTTTTCCCACTTGTTCAGCTGCATGTAATAAATCCTGCATTTCTTTAAAATTAGGAGGATCTGAATCTGAAAGCATCTTTTGTTTCAACTGATACATCAAAAATTGCTGATATTTTAGCATGTGAAACTGGCAATTTAAGGCTCTCATTGCTAAAGTTGCAGACGTATATACTTTCTTTCCCCATCTGTCTAATGCTCTGGAATCTCTGTCAGAGGGAACTGGGTTTTTTGCTGATGAGGCCTTAATCCCTTTGGGTCCCTGAGAAATAGTTTCAGCATCAGCAACAGGGCTTTTATACAGAAATCTGTGAGAGTCAGGGACTCTAATACCTATCAGGTTTAACTGGGGCTGGAGGTAAGGAGTCAGGGTTTAAGCTGGATTCAGTGTACACATCATCCACAATATCTAACACTGGCGGAATAGCAATGGGTCTGGTGTTGAGGTAATAAAAGGAAGTCTCTGAGCCTTTTCTTGGATTCTGAGTAATCCTGGCCTTCCCAATGGAAATGCTCCCTCATGGCATGTAAGGTCTCCGGTCTCCCCAAAGGAGTAGTCGTCAGGCAGAGAGGCTGATGGAATTGATTTCTCAGCATTAGAATCCTCATAAGGGGGTAGGGAATATCCTAGGTCTTAGGATGAATCTGAAGAAATGGACACCTGGTCGGAAGATTCATAGTCTGCATGCTGTCTGGGCCTTTTATCAGGAGGCCGATGGGAACCCCTGATCAGGGTGATTAGGTCTTCGGCCATTTTGAGCATTTGTTTCTTAGGCATGGAAGCCTGTACTGGAGAATGCTGTATCTGCTTCTTTGTTTTTAAGGGGGGCTTAGACTTGGCAGAGGGTTTAATGGTTAACTGGGTAGGTCTGAAAACACCCTCTGAAGCTGTGGATTGCTCAGCTACTTTGGTTCCCTCTGAAGGGTTAGTTTCAGTAGGCTGAAAACTTAGAGCATCCGAAGGCCCAGCCAGCTCCACGTGGGAGTCGGAGGCAGTCTGTGGAAGCGGTCGTCAGGGGCTGCGTAGGTACCTCGCTGAAAAACGGTGAACCGGTGACCGGCCTAGAAGAGGCCTCGTCAGTTCTGGGCCTCGGATGCCTGTCCTTGTCTTTGTGCTTTTTATGTACTCCAGTCGTCGGAAGTTCCGACGGCATGGTGTAATTGAATTTTCTGCCAAAATAATGCCGGGCAAAATCAAACTGACATTTAATAGTGAGCTTGTTAAACCTAGCACAAAACCGACAACCAGTGACGTCGTGGTCTGGGCCTAAGCATGGAATACAATAGGAGTGGAAATCCTTGTGAGGTATTTGCTTCCCACAAGAAATGCAGTTATTAACTTTTACTGACATCGGTCTGAGGCAAGAAAAAGTTCCCCCAACGGGGTACTTAGCTTTGTAGAAGACTTCGGTTCTGGATTCGGAATGAAAATCTCAGGAGTCGGCCGACCGGCACTTGCGAACTGCTTCTGCTTCGGGCACCGCGCGGCAAGAAAGATGGAAGAAAATGGTGCCGGCTGCATCTTATATACCCCTGTCACACTGACGTCAGCGAGGAGGCGACAGCAACCGACGCCGGACCAAGACTTTGGAATTCAGGCCGACTGGGGAACCGCCTTACGGAAGGATAACCCAATTGTAATGACTGCAGCAGTGTAACACGATGAACATCCATTGAATGGGGCCATTTGTATAGGACACCTTGAAGCATTCCACAAACCCATACAACAACATCTAGGCATGACGCCTGATGGCAATTGCCAGCACTGGCCACATGAAAGGCACCCTCCACTGCATTGGAGATCAACCTCATCAAGAAACTGGAAATAGAAGAGAGAGAAACCAGCGTGGGAGATACCTTCTTGAGTTCCTCAACAGGCATCAACTCTGAAAGAGGCTTGCTGAGCTCTCTTTGCAGGCAGGTAAAATGCACCAAATAGTTGAGGGCTCTTAGGCCAAAAGTGGCTAAAGCATAAACACGTTTCCCATGTCTGTCAATTACCCGAGATTCATGGTTTGGAGGATGCGCATTGGAGCTCTGCCAGCTGCTTCTTTGTGGCCGCAGCCACCATGATAGCATTGACTGGAACCACTTTGCTCCAGTGCGCTCTGTCTGCAGGAGGGTTCAAAAGCTATCTGCTTTCTTATGAAGCAGTTCCACAGTGTCAGGTTCCTTCCATGCCCTCCATGCAATAAGATCAATCAGCTCGTCCACAGGGAGAGACTCAATGTAGATGGGATGTTCCCGGAAGGGGGGAGGGGCACAGGTTCAGACTTGGAGAATGTCTGCTCTACCACCTGAAAGGGCGAAGAACTCTAAGAACACCCAACCCCTTCCCCTGTAGCCAAAACCGCTAAGGAAGGTGGCACAGAGCCTGCCCCTTGACTAGGCCCTTCGGACAATACTGGCCCCGAACTGTCAAAGACCGATGCCCCCAAACAGAGAGACCAATCTGAAAAACCTCCAAAGGGACCTGGCGCTGACCACTCTGAGTTGGCACTCACTCGGGTCCGAAGCTACAGGAAGACAGTTAATCAGGGACCATGGAGGAACTGGGAAAATTGACATTTCCAGATCTCTCAACACCTCCCAAGGGGAAAAACTGGGACCTCGGATTCCAAAACCGCAGGAATTGGAAGAGAAACCAATTTTGGAGCTGGGGATCTCCCCAAGCCCAAGCGAGCCAGGGGCACAAAGGAAATTCCTCATAATCCTCCCGTCCATGTCTGAAGGCAAGATGCTCCTGGCAGACCAAGAAGAGGCTGAAGAATGATTGGACTTGGAAAGGCAAGCCAGCTTGGATTCCACCACCACTCTACGGCGTTCCCGATCTGGAGAATGACTCTTGTTTGGGATCCAAGAACTTCGGATCACTAGAAGGACCAAGAATAACAAACTCCAGATCCAACAAATGCGATGGATCTGGACCTGTAAATCAGCCTACCTTGGATCTGGGGAAATTAGAAGTTATGTACCTACCATAATGTTCCATGTTAGTTGTCTTCTCTCTCCTTCTTTCTTGCTGGATGGGTTCGGAGCCGATCCTCTGCTCCGACTCGGCACTTGCTAAGCTCGAGAGTCACTTTTACCAGCTCGAGGCAGCCCCATATCCCATGATGCAAGGCGGTGATTACCCAGATCTCGTTTGGTATCTAGAGGAAAAACTACCTAAAATCTTCTCAGAAAGGAAGAGGAACAACTAACCTGAAAAGGCTGTAAAGGGGACCCAGGTAACTAGGGTCCAGATCTAACTGGTGTCCAATGAAGAAATTCTTCCAAAGAAGAAGAAAGTTCAAGGTCTGTCCAGGCTAGGGGGACAGGAGGGAGGGACGCAAGAAAGAAGGCGAGAGAAGACAACTAACATGGAACGTTATGGTAGGTACATAACTTCTAAATGTTAAGTTGTCAATCTCGCCTTCATTCTTGCTGGATGGGACCGCGTCCCTAGCACCTCTATCCTGGGTGGCTCAATGGAACAGACTCTTGAGAACTGTGGAACCAAAACTTGCCTTGTCCCTGGAGGCCAAATCCAATTTGTAATGAGAAACAAAGGTATGAGGAGTGGCCCAAGTGGCTGCTGCACAAATAGTGTCTAAGGGTAGTCTAGCCTGAAAAGCTGTAGATGTGGCTAGACCTCTGGTAGAATGTGCTTTAGGTTTTGAAATCAGTTGTTTGCCCCTAAGCTGATAAATGTCCGAAATAGTGGAAGACAGCCATCTGGATAAGGTCACTTTTGAAACTGGGAGACCTTTCTTGTTTTCAGCATAAGAAAGAAAAAGCTGATCAGACTTCCTAAATTGTTTTGTTCTGTCCAAGTAATATCTGAGCTGGCGAACATCTAGGCAATGCAATTTCTGTTCCGCTCTGTCAGAATGATTGGGGAAAAATACTGGAAGATCAATAGATTGGTTTAAATTTGTTTTAGAAGCAACCTTGGGCAAAAAGGATGAATTGGTTCTCAAGGATACTCTATCCTTGTGGAAGACCAAGTAAGGGGGACGAACACAGACAGCATGAAGTTCAGACACTCTCCTAGCCGAGGTAATAGCAACTAGAAAGAGTGTCTTCCAAGAGAGAAATTTTAATGAGCATGTAGCAGCCGGTTCAAAAGGGGGGAGTATCAAGGATGCCAGCACTAAATTTAGGTCCCACTGTGGTGGAGGATCCCTAACAGGGGGTTTAAGTAGGAATACCCCTCTGAGAAAGGCTTTACACAGTTTGTGAGACATAACGTTTTGGTCTGCAAATCCGACATGGAAATTCGAGATTGCTGCCAACTGGACTAACTGTGGAGAAGGAAGAACCGGAGTGAAAAATTTCAGCTAGAAAGTCCAAGACTGACTGAATAGGGGCAGTAAAAGGGTCTATGTTCTTAGACTTTGCCCAAAAGGAGAAACGTTGCCATTTGCTAGAATAAATCCTTCTGGTAGAGGACTTTAAAGAAGCTACTATGATATCTCTAACAGGGTTAGAGATCATAGGAAGCCTAGCTAAGGAAGGAAGTGGAGCAACCAAGCGGTGAGGTTGAGGGAACGAATGGCCTGGTGCAGTTGACCCGACTGGTGGGTTAGAAGATCTGGAACTGGGTCCAGATGCCAAGGCTGCACCAAGAGATGGCGATGAAGGAACGGGAACCAAATTTGTCGAGGCCAGTAAGGGGCAATGAGAATCAGCTTGGCTCTCAAGACGGTAGCTTTCTGGAGTACTTGAGGTATTAACGGAAAAGGGGGAAAAGCATAAAGAAGTCCCCAGGGCCAATCCTGGGTTAGAGCGTCTCTGGGGGGATGGCCCGGAAGTGGAAAGAGAGAAAAGAAGTCTGGGCATTTGCAGTTTTGGGGTGTAGCAAAAAGGTCGCAGCATGGGCGGCCCCACTTCTGAAAAATCTCTTCCACTATAGATTGTTTGAGAGACCACTCGTGAGGCATGAGAATAGCTCTGCTCAATCTGTCCGCTATGATGTTGGTTTTCCCGGGGATATGCATTGCTATCAGAAACCGATGAGAGGAGATCGCCCATTGCCACAGTCTGAAAGCTTCTCGACACAAAGGATAGGACTTGGTCCCGCCCTGTTTGTTGATGTACCATACCACGGACATGTTGTCCGTGTGAACTGCAACTGTCCCTAAGGGAAGAAAGTCATTGAGGGCTTGCAACGTTAAAAGCACTGCTCTCATCTCTAGGACATTTATGTGCAGGTGGTATTCGAACGGTTGCCACGTGCCATGGACCATCCTGCCCAGATAGTGCCCCCCCCACCCGATCAAGGAGGCATCCGAAGTGACCGTGGCTACCGGGGCCGAGGGGAAAATGGTCTGCCCTGATGTACTAGGGGGGAAGAAATCCACCAGGATAGATGGCTCTTGCAGGTCTTTGTCACTAGAATCTTGTGACGCATGGGTAACTGCTGGAAGGACCATTGGGTAAACAACATCCACTGCAGGAGACGCATGTAAAAACGGGCCAGAGGAAGAAGTGTGATGGCAGCTGCCATAAGGCCCAACACTTTGAGGACCAACCTGGCTTGTACCTTTTTGCTGAATAGGATCATTCGAACATGGTTCTGGATATCCAGGATTCTTTGGTTTGTTAGGTTTGCTGACATCCGAGTAGTGTCTAGATCTGCGCCTATAAAGGTAATAGATTGGCAAGGCGATAAGGAAGACTTTTGAAGTTGACTGAAATCCCTAACTGGCTGCAGAGACGTAGAGTGTAATCCCTGGCCTGGAGAAGTTGATGCCTGGTGGTGGCTGAAAGGAGCCAGTCGTCTAGGTACGGAAACACCTGGAATCCCTGACGTCTCAGGTGAGCCGTGACCGCTGCCATGCATTTGGTGAACACTCTGGGGCTGTAGTGAGACCAAAGGGCAGGGCTCTGAACTGAAAATGACTGGTCCCCAGCCGAAAGCGGAGAAACCTTCTGGAGCGTCTGTGGATTTTTATGTGATAGTACGCATCTTGAAGGTCTATAGAGCACATCCAGTTGTTTCTGCCCAGAAAGGGCAAAATCGATTGAAGTGTGACCATCCGAAATCTTGCCTTTTTGACAGACTTGTTCAGCCTGCTGAGGTCTAATATCGGTGTCCAGTCTCCCGTCTTTTTGGGGACCAAAAAGAACCTTGAGTAGATTTTGGATTCTAAATGATCTGTTGGAACTGGCTGGATGGCCGTTTTCTCTAGAAGCTTTGAAACCTCTAGCTTTGCAATTTCCCTTAGACCGGGTGGAACGTCTGGAAGGGATCCTTTTTGAGGGAAGGGGCTTTTCTTGAAAGGTATTTTGTAACCCTCGGATATGATCGACTGTACCCATTTGTCTTGAGAGAGGGAAAGCTAGGCTTCTGGGTACAGCGATAATCTCCCCCCGACTGCCTCCAAGGGTGGGCAGTCGGGCAACACCTCAGGGATGCTGGAAGGGCTTGTCAGAGAGAGGTTCTCTGCTGCCCTGGTTCTGCGGACCCCCTCTGCCCCTAGGGCGGTGTCTTTTATTATTACCCCTTCTGCCTCTGAGGGAAAACTGACCACGTGCGTCGGGCGTGACTCCCTGTGATTTTCAGAACCACATTTTCCCTCCCTTCTGACCTTTGGGGTAAGGTCTATAAGGGGTGGAGAAACGGACTCATACGGCAAAAAGAGTCTTGCCGTCTTGCTCGCACCTGGTCAAAGTGTCCTTCACCTGAGGGCCAAACAAAGTTGTCCCAAAGGGAGAGTTTGTGAAGGACGCCTTAAAGGGGTCTGCAAAATTGCAAAGCCGCATCCAGGACTAACGTCTAAGAGCCACTCCTGTGCCTGAGGCTCTACTCGCCCAATCGGCTGCATAAGAAATGAGCCGCATGGAGGAGTTAGTTATGGAATTTAGGATTCCCAGTTGAGAGGCAATCTTCTCTTGAGCCCCTGCAGCTGATGGATCCTGTACTACCTCACCCAATTCTTTGAGGATATCTCTTTGAAGTCGGGTGAAGTGACATAGGTAATTCAGCGAACGCATAGCAAAGGTCGCTGAGGAAAACATCCGCTTACCATACCTGTCCATGGTCCTAGACTCCTTGTTAGGAGGATGGACTGGTACAGAAGGATCTGCAAGTTCCTTCTTGGTGGCGGCCGCCACCACCATGGCATCAACAGGGACACCTTTAGTGAGAAACTGTTTTTCAGTGGGGGCCGTGATAAATTTAGAAGGCCTCCTGGGGACTGGTTCCACCGAATCAGGAGATGCCCACGCCTTTCGAGCTATCACGTCCATGAGGGGGTCGAAAGGCGGAGACACCCAGGAGGTGGAGGGTCGAGATCCAAAAGCCTCCAGGTATACCGATTCATCCTCGGAAGGATTAATGGGGGGCCAGTTCCCCCTCTGTTTCAGGAGTTCAAGGATGTCTGAAAAGGAGACATCCTCAGAGGGGGATCTTGGGGACCCCTCCGACTCATCTAAATCGGTATCTGATGTCGTAGACTCAGGGGAGTCTAAGTGCTTCCTCTTGCAGGTCCTCTTACATGGGGGTTCCCCTGAAGGATCAGGAGAAACCTCAAAAGAGGAAGTTCTTCCCAATGGGGACAGCTGGGGCGATGGATCTCTGGGTCCGGGAGCAAGAGAGTGGGAAGAGATATCTACAGGCACTGTAGAGGGAGGAGCTAAAGGAACAGACTGCTGACTGAGCTCAGGGGCTAGCACACTCCTCATCACCTCGAAGGCTCCCCTCCCGGGGAGGACCGAGAGCTCCCACTCCGAAGAAACAGGAATCCCCGGCCCCACCGAAAGGGAAGGCTCCGAAGCAGATGTCGGTGCTGAGCTCACCAAGGCCGACGCCCCGAGAGGGAGAATGGGGTCGGACAAGGGTCCGATGCCACTCGCCCCCTCGGAGCCGATCAGGGAAGCCCGACGACCGAATCCCTCCAAGGAAGGTCTCAAGGAGGAGATAGGAGTTGAAAACGACTGAGCCGAAAGGGGTGGTATCGGCTCCGAAGCACCAACAGTCACGGTACCAATAATCTCCGGCTCCGAACTCTGAAGGAGAGTCGAAGGAGGAATTTCTGGAGGGTGTGGAATAGCGATCGTCTGCTGAGACGGGCTATGGAGCATCTGGGCCAGTGCCTGTGATTTCAACAGTCTACTCACCACTCTCTCCAAGTCATGGTCTGAGAGCCTGGAAGACCTTGAAGATCGGCTCCGATGGCTCCGCTCCGAAAGTAAGGGAGAGGCCGGAGCAGAGTGGATAGACTCCAGCGAAGGAGATCTAGATCTCTCTCTCGACGGAGCCAAAGAACCTTCGGTTCCAGTTGGAGCCGACAGCTTGTCGGCTCCGAGCTGGGTTAGAGATGTGTCGGCTCCAGCCAGAGCCGACGCAGGCTTCAAAGCAAAGGTATCGGCTCTAGCCAAAGCCGACAAGGGTATCGAAGCCGGGGTATCGGTGCCGATCGGCGCCGATACTAAAACTTTTGAAAAGGAAGGATTGGCTCCGGACGGAGCCGATCTCGACTCCGGTGGAGTCGGAACCCAAGGCCACAGACTTGGACACTGAAGTCTGGGCCTTGGATGGCTTTGAGGGCTTCCCCGAGCTGGACTTAGCCGGGGAGCTCTCAGGCTTGAGAAGACCTCTTAAAATTAGCTTGTTTCTACGTTCCTGCAGGACTCTCTGGCTGAAAGAGTGACAAATAGCACAGGAGTCCTGCAGGTGTAGGGGTCCCAGGCAATAAATACAAGAAGTGTGACAGTCTGTCAGAGACATCTTCTGACAGCATGAGTCACACTTCTTGAAACCTGAGACCCTGGTGTCTTTAGACATGACTGAGTCCTAAACACAACACACACACCACTCAGTCCAAAAATCACACTGACTAAACAAAAATTAAGTACAGTGAATAAAAAACACAAACACACCTAAACACATCCTGACAGGAAAACTGTTTGGGAGGGGAAGGCCTAAGGCCTGAAAAAGAAAATATAGATAAGGGAACAGGAAGCTAACGGGAATAGTGCTAAGTGAATCGGATAACTAACCAACTATGGAAAAGGAAAATTTAAAGTATTGGGATATTTAAATTTCTCAGAAAAGAGTAATTAAATTCACTCACCAGGAGCTGGCAAAAAAGGTGACCTCATGAGCGAAGTGGCAAACGAGATCTGGGAATCACCGCCTTGCATCATGGGATATAGGGCTGCCTCGAGCTGGTAAAAGTGACTCTCGAGCTTAGCAAGTGCCGAGTCAGAGCCGAGGATTGGCTCCGAACCCATCCAGCAAGAATGAAGGCGAGATTGACAACTTAACATTGGGCGATAACTGAGAACTCTGCACCGCACAAGTGCTTTTGCATAGATAGCTCTCAGCACTTACAGCAATTGAGGGACACCTACGAACCCCTGCATAGCATCTCAGCTACAGCTGTCAACTTCTTTGCTCAATCACGGGCAAAGCCAAGTTACTCATACCTCTCAAGTGACCTCATTATGAGAAACATACCGCATTTTGAGTCTTGAAGTCCATGTTCCTCACTATTTCACATTTAGTGTTAAGATTTTTTTTTTCTAATTAAGGACACGGACAGCCGACAAACATACTCAGCAATCTTGAATACCGTTTTACTTAGTACAAGTAACAGTTTCAGGTGATAAGAGGGAACAGTGGACTTTATTTGCACTTACGCAAGACCCAGTGCTCTCCATTCTCGCACTGAAAATGCAGTACTAAACTGCCAGACTAAATAAAGTTATCATGCTATATTATGTCATGGACAATCTTACGTTGCTACAATCCTGAATGTTTTTATGCAATTTTGATTTAACGTCAGTATCACAGAACATTACCACACAATTTTTACATTTACTAAACGAGAAAGTAACCAGATACCACAGACAACACACTTAAACATACAAAAAATATTTATATTAACTTTTCAACAGTACAAAAAGCGTCTGATCAACTGCACATAATTTATACCAACATTATCTGCTGATAAAAGAAAAACTACTACAAGAATAGCCCAGAACAAACTAAACTCTGAGCCTGCATTACAGGCACATTTATTCAGTCAATGCTATATTACAAAATAAAATGTATTTACTAACAGCAAATAACATATCGATCCCATATATCAAGAAGCTTACATAAAAGAGCGCATTATCCCTGAACACCAGCCCCGCAAACTACAAACTAAACTCTCCTTAGCTCTGTAAATATCAATGCAGAAAATATAGGACATAAAAACAGAATATAATGACACACACACCTTTGTGGAATCCCTCTCTGCTGAAATGGCACTACCGGAATCCCTGCTGAAACGGCACCACACACACACACCTACCTTTGTGGAATCCCTGCTGAAACGGCACTACCGGAACCCCTGCTCTCTGCTGAAATGGCACTAACACACACACACACACACACACACACACACACACACACACACAGACACACACAGACACACACACAGAGACACACACACAGAGACAGAGAGACACACACACAGAGACAGAGACACACACAGAGACAGAGACACACACACAGAGACAGAGAGACACACACACAGAGACAGACACACACACAGAGACACACACAGACAGACACACACAGAGACACACACACAGACACACACACACAGACAGAGACACACACACAGACACACACACAGACAGACACACACAGACAGACACACACAGACAGACACACACAGACAGACACACACAGACAGACAGACAGACACACACAGACAGACACACACAGACAGACACACACAGACAGACACACACAGAGACAGACAGACACACACAGAGACAGACAGACACACACAGAGACAGACACACAGACAGACACACACAGAGACAGACACACACACAGACAGACACACACACACACAGACAGACACACACACACAGAGACACACACACACACAGAGACACACACACAGAGACACACACACACACACACACAGACACACACACACAGAGACACACACACAGAGACACACACACACACAGAGACACACACACACACAGAGACACACACACACAGAGACACACACACAGAGACACACACACAGAGACACACACACACACAGAGACACACACACACAGAGACACACACACACAGAGACACACACAGAGACACACACACAGAGACACACACACAGAGACACACAGAGACACACACACACACAGACACACACACACAGAGACACACACACACAGAGACACACACACACAGAGACACACACACACAGAGACACACACACAGAGACACACACACACAGAGACACACACACACAGAGACACACACACAGAGACACACACACACACAGAGACACACACACACAGACACACACACACAGAGACACACACACAGACACACACACACACACACACACACAGACACACACACAGACACACACACACACAGACACACACACACACAGACACACACACACACAGACACACACACACACAGACACACACACACACCTTCCTTTGTGGAATCCCTGCTCTCTGCTGAAACGGCAGTACTGGAATCCATGCTGCTTAAACGAATGCCACTAGACAGCAGAAAGTTTAAACGAAAAGCACTTGGAAATTGGGAATGTACCATTCCCTCAAAAGTTTTGGGGGGGGGTGCCCCTTCCCCCTCGCTCTATGGTTCTGGCACCCATGCCACTGACTGGTTCAGGGAACACTCGTGAGTATTCAAGATAGACCTGCTGAGTTTGTCGGTTAACACGTTGGAACTGCCGGGGATGTGCATTGCAAGAAAAAAAGTGCCTGGAAGACATCGCCCATTCCCACACTCTCATGGTCTCTCTGCACAGGGGATAAGACCGTGTTCCCTCCTGCTTGCTGATGTACCAGACCACTGCCATGCTGTATGTTTGAATTGCTATAGTCCCGACAGGGAAACACTCTTGAAAGGCTTGCAACTTTAGAAGGACTGCTCTCATCTCCAGGACATTTATGTGCAATTTGGTCTCTACAGGAGGACCACGTGCCTTGAACCGTCCTTCCCTGAAAATGGCCCCCCCCCCCACCACAACAGGGAGACATCTGTGTGGTCACCGTGGCCTTGGGGTGGGGAAGACAAAAGGGTCTGCCTAGGGTCAGATCCTGAGTTTGAAGGTACCAAGCAAGGTGGTTTCTGCCCACCTGAGAGATCCTGATGGTCATGGACATGGGGTGAACCTGAGCAGACCACTGAACCATCAGGGTCCACTGCAGAAGCCCCATGTGATAGGTGGCAAGAGGAACTAGCTGGACAGAAGTCACCATAGAAACTAGTGGCTATAAGATTAAGTGGGCTGTGGGATAATCAAGCATCAGGAACTGACAGACCTGGGTCCTGAATGATTTAAACTCTGCAGGGAGGGAGTGCTCCAGTCTGACACAGAGTCTAGAAGAACCCTGATAAACTCTAGGCTCTGACACAGAGAAAGATCTGACTTGGAGAGGTTAACTGTGATGCCAAGATCATGAAAGACATGAAGGGTACAGTCGGAGGCCATTAACAGTTGATGCCTTGTGGGGGCCATGAGGATCCAATCACCTAGGTATGAGAAAACCTGGAATCTTTGCGGTCAGAGATAAGCTGCCACCACTGCCAAGCATTTGGTAAACACCCGGGAAGCAGTGGTGAGTCCAAAGGGCAGGGCTCTGAACTGGTAGTGACTGGCCCCTAATTGAAAACGCAAGCATCTCCTGAATCAGCTGTCAATTTTGATATGATGGTACATGTTCTTGAGATCCACTGAGCACATCCAATCATCCATGCACAGAAGAGACAGAATGGACTGTACAGTGACCATCCGGAACTTGGACTTCTTGACTGACAGGTTCATCTCATTAAGGTCCAAAATGGGACACAGGTCCCTGGTCTTTTTTGGCACCAAAAAGAAGTAAGAGCAAGTTCCAGACCCTCGTTATCCTGTTGGGACCTCTTGGATGGCTCTTTTTAGAAGAAGGTCTTGGACCTCAAGATGGGCCAACTCCCACTGGCAGGGTGGAACTTCTGTGAGAGATTTTGGAATTGGAAGGGGCTGAAAAAGGGTATGATATAACTCCTGGAAATGATCTTTAACACCCATTGATCTGAAGTGATACTTGTTCAGGCTAGTGGGTGAAGGGAGTCTCATCCCAGACTGCCTCCAGGGCAGGACAGCAGGGTAACACCTCAGGAGTGCTGAGTGGGCTTCTCTGAGAAGGATTCCGGGAACCCTGGTTCTGAGGACACCCTTCCCCCTCTTTGGCGGCATCTGCCATTGAGTCCCCTACCCCAGCCAGTAAAAAAGGACTCCTGTGGAGCATCCTGAAATGGGGACAGTCCTGCAGAATTAGAAGTTATGTACTTACCATAACGTTCCATCTGAGTAGGTGGATTCATTTGTCTGCAACCTGTGGGTTATGGATCCGATATCGGATCCGAACCGGCATGGTTTTACCAGCTATGGATCCGAGCTCCTAGCTCCTCCCCTCACCCATAATGCCCTGCTCTCCCTACATGACCTCAGATCAAGTTTGCCCTGAATCAAAATACCCTGGAAAGGGGTAACATATAATAAGCAGGAAACTGACAAGGCCAGGGGGATAGGAGGGCGGGATGGTTGCAGACAAATGAATCTACCTACTCAGATGGAACGTTATGGTAAGTACATAACTTCTAAATCTGAAGTAGGAGATTCATTTGTCTGCAACCTGTGGGACAGAGTCCCCAGCTACCTGAATCTTGGGCGGCAGTCATGGAAGGATATTCGAGCACCGCAGAGCCAAAGGATGCTCTACCTCTAGATGTGATATCCAGCTTGTAATGAGAAATAAAGGTATGGGATGAAGCCCAAGTGGCTGCTGAACAAATGTCATCCAGAGGAATCCTAGCCTTAAAGGCCGCTGAGGTAGAAACTGACCGGGTTGAATGGGCATGGACTCCCTCCGGTGCGGGCCTCCCAGAGGCTTGATAAGCTAGCAGAATACACTGCGAAATCCAGCGTGACAAGGAGACTTTAGAAATTGGCTTACCCAGACTGAATTTGGCAAAGGAAATGAACAACTGGTCGGATTGCCTATGACCAGCTGTCCTATTAAGATAAAAACGAAGCTGCCTGTGAACATCCAAGGATTGCAGCTTGTATTCACCCTTGTTCTGATATTTAGGAAAGAAAACAGGGAGGTTAATGGACTGATTAATGTTTGCTTCTGAGGCTACCTTAGGAAGAAAGGAGGGATAGGTCCTGAGGTAAACGCGGTCCGGATGAAAGACCAAGTAAGGAGGCTTTGAAGATAAGGCTTGAAGTTCCGAAACTCTTTTGGCCGAAGTAATGGCCACTAAGAAAGCAGTCTTAAGGGATAAATATTTAAGATCTACTGTGGCCGCAGGTTCAAATGGAGGAGCGGTCAAGGCCTGAAGAACCAAGGACAGATCCCAAGGAGGAACCGCTTGCTTGACAGGGGGCCTAAGGAGAAAGGTGCCTTTAAGGAAGATTTTACACAATTTGGCAGACATAAGCAGTCCAGAGTCATGACCAACATGATAGTGAGAAATGGCCGCAAGCTGCACTTTGACCGTGGAACTACTGGCACCATCATTAAAGAGAGAGGTTAGGAAGTCTAACACCAGAGGAAGGGGAACCGTGAAGGGATCTAGACCTTGCCGCTCCGCCCAAATGGAGAATCGTTTCCATTTACTGCGGTAAACTTTCCTGGTAGATGGTTTATGAGCCGCTACCAAGATGGCCTTAACGGGGGACGAGATACCGGGAGTCCTAATTAGGAGTGGAACTGGAGCAGCCAAGCCGTTAGCTTCAGGTTGTCCAGATTCAGAGTTAGTAGGTTCGATGGATGCGATATCAGATCCGGAATGGGATCTAGAATCCAAGGTGGATTCACTGAGTGAGACCTTAGGAACGGGAACCAGATCTGTCGAGGCCAGAATGGGGCAATGAGGATCATTCTGCACCCCAACCGAGAGGCTTTCTGAAGAACTTGGAGCATCAGAGGCAAAGAAGGGTAAGCATAAAGAAGACCGGGAGGCCAAGCATGCACCAGAGTGTCTCTCGGGGAATCCCCTGGAGGAGGGATTAGAGCGAAAAAACTGTCGCACTTGGTGTTTAAGGGAGACACAAAAAGATCGCAACAAGGAGTTCCCCACCATGCGAAGATACGTTTCGCTACTAGAGCATTGAGAGACCACTCGTACGGGGAGAGAATGGTGCGACTGAGCTTGTCCGCCAGGATGTTGGACCGACCCGGAATATGCATTGCGATGAGAAAGCGGTTGGTGGAGATCGCCCATTCCCACACTCTCATGGCTTCTCGACATAAGGGATAAGACCTGGTTCCCCCCTGTTTGTTGATGTACCAGACCACCGACATGTTGTCTGACTGAATTGCAATTGTTCCCAGGGGAAGAAAGGCCTGAAGTGCTCGCAACGCCAAGAGCACTGCTCTCACCTCTAGAACATTGATATGCAGGGAGGTCTCTGAGTCGTTCCACGTGCCTTGGACCGTCCTGCCTGCAAAATGCCCCCCCCCCCACCCGAGGTGGGAGGCGTCCGTGATCACCATGGCGAGAGGGGGAGAAGCACAAAAGGGGCGGCCTCCGTGGAGATCCTGTGAGTGGAGCCACCACAAGAGGGACCGCTTGCAAGCCTTGCTGATCGCAATGGGATGATGCAGAGGTAGAGCAAGGTAAGACCACTGAACTTGAAGTGTCCACTGAAGGATCCGCATGTTGAACCTGGTGAGAGGAAGAAGAGATATTGCTGCCGCCATGGACCCTAGAGCCCTCAGGACCAATTCCGCCGGAACAGAGCTGGAGTGGAGGATGGCCCACACCTGGAGTCGCAAACTCTGAATTCTGTCGGCTGTGAGGAAGGCTCTTAACTCCCTCATGTTTAACCTGGCACCTATAAAATCTATCAACTGAGTAGGGGCCAGGTTGGATTTTGCTACATTTATTGTGATGCCCAAGCGGGGAGCTAGATGAAGAAAGGAGTCTCGCGCCAATGCTAGTAGATGCCTTGTTGGGGCGGTAAGGAGCCAGTCGTCCAGGTATAGGAAGACCTGCACCCCCTGAAGCCTCAGGTGGGCCGCAACCACTGCTAATACTTTGGTGAACACCCTGGGGGCTGTGGTGAGACCAAAGGGAAGGACCCTGAACTGGTAGTGACTGGCTCCCAGCCGGAAGCAAAGAAACCTCCTGGAGCGTCTGTCCATTAGTATGTGGTAGTACGCATCCTTGAGGTCTATAGAGCACATCCAGTGATTCTTTCCCAGAAGGGGAAGGATGGATTGCAAGGTGACCATCCGGAACTTCTCTTTGGGAACTGCCAGGTTTAACAGGGACAGGTCTAAAATTGGTCTTAGGTCCCCGTCTTCTTTGGCACTAAAAAGAACCTGGAGTAGAACCCTGATCCGATCTGGTCTGGGGGGACGGGTTGGATGGCTCTTTTCCCCAGCAGATGGCCAATTTCTGCCGAAGCGGCCTCCCACTGACCGGGTGGAACGTTGGGGAGGGATTTTAATTTTGGAATGTGATGAAAGGGGATCTTGTATCCTCTAGATATAATGCGGAGGACCCAGCGGTCTGATGTTAAGGACTCCCATGCCGCTAGGTGCTCCGAAAAACGTCCCCCGCCTGCCTCCAGAGTGGAGCAGTCGGGCAACCGTTCAGGGCTGCTGCGCGGGCCGTTCAGAGAAAGGTTCTCTGGACCCAAAGTTCCTGGGAGCCCCTCTGCCCCTAGGGCGGCGTCCTCCCTGTCCTCCTCTGCCACGGAAGGACTAGTTGTCTGGAGCGGGTTGGGATTGCTGCGACTTCCGGAACCACATCTTCTTCTGGCCCTTTTGGTTCCTAGAGTAGGACCTCTGGGGCACAGAGAAGCGGATTCCGATGGCAGACAGCATCTTCCCGTCCTTTTCGCTCTGGGTCAAGGTGTTGCGAACCGTCTTGCCAAAAAGGGCAGAACCATCGAAGGGGGCGTTCGCGAAAGACGCCTTGAAGGGCTCCGTGAAATCGCAATGGCGGAGCCAGGCCTGGCGTCTCGTGACTAGGCCTACTCCTGCAGCTCTAGCGGCTCCCTCAGAAGCATGGGACAGCAACCGCATAGAGGTATTCGTCACGGATCGAAGAGTGGCCATACGGGTAGAGTGCAAAAGCTTATCCTCCTCCGATATGGAGTCAGGGGGGGTTGCAGCGTATTCCTTAAAAAGATCGCGCTGCATCCTGATCACATGTGCCAAGTAGTTGAGTGCCCTCACTGAGAAGGTCGCAGAACTAAACATTCGCTTCCCCAAGCCGTCCATCATCCTAGACTCCTTGCTCGGAGGGTGGACTGAGGGACTCTCCTGAGCGAGTTCCCTCTTGGTGGCTGCTGCCGACAACATGGCATCTACAGGGGGCCCCTTACTCCAGTGGGCACGGTCTGCAGGGGGACTAAGGATTCGGTCTGGCCTTTTGGGGATTGGCTCCATGGTGTCCGGTTCCTTCCACGCCCTGGTGGTAATGAGGTCCACCAGGGGGTCGGCAGGAGGGGACACCCAAGAGGTAGATGGGCCCGCTTCGAATGCCTCCAAGAACACGGACTCGTCTGAAGACTTGGGGGCAGACCACCCCCCCTTATGCGAAGCATTTCCATGATGTCTCCAAAGGAGACATCCTCGGGGGGTGATCTTGGGGAGCCTTCCCCTTCCTCCAAATCCGTGTCTTCAGTTAAAGACTCGGGGGAGTCTATGTGCCTCCTTTTACACGTATGCTTGCGAGGGGCTTCCTCGGGGGGGCTGTCCGAGGAGCCCTCGCAGGCAGTGTCTTGTTCCAAAGGAACAGCTTGGGGCACTGAAGCGGGCTGTCCCAAAGGCCGGATGGTGGAAGCCTGACCCAGTGAAGATGGAGTGCGGGATGGAGCCGAAGCAAGTGCCGGGGGTCCGGAAGCCCTCAACAGAGCCCTCTCCACTACATCAAAGGCAGAGGGGGAGCCAGCCTCGACCAAAGGATCTGAAAGTTGGCTCCCCCTCGGATCCAAAGAGTGGATCGGAGCCGGCCCCGAGACACTCAGATCCGAGGGACCAGTGCGCTCCGACACAGACGGCGCCGAAGGCACACTGAGTCCCCCAGATCCGAAGCTCGGAGCCAGGCTCCGAGAGGTCGGATCCGAAACACTCTAGGGTAGGGTCGGATCCGAAGTACCTAGTACTATCGGCGCCGACCCACCCCCGGCTCCGAAGCTGCCCGGCTCCGAATGCTCCGAACCCGGGTAGCGGGTCAGAGAAGGAGCTATAGGCTTGAAAAATGGGGTCGACCTCCCCCCCCAGAGGGGGGGGGGGGAGGCAGGAGCACTCCCATCTGCATCTGGGCCTGGATGAACCTTCTCATCATCCGGTCCAGATCGGCGTCAGAAAGGCTATATGTGGATCTCGAAGAGGCTACCGAGGTAGGCCTAGAGTGCCTCCTCGATAGCCTCAACGGAGATCAGGTCTCCTCCTCCTCAGGCCCCGGTGAAAAGCAGACCAGAGACCGGAGCCGAGGGGGGGGGGGGGAGAGCCAGTAACCAAGGAGGCCGGAGGAGAAGCCCGCTTAGCTGGCGGAGCCGAAACTGAGGTCTCGGCCCGCCACTTGTGGTGCTTCTCTCTCCGGTCCTTTTTTCTTGCCTCTCTCTCCTCCAACCCAGCAGCGGGAGGTTGAGTCCCAGGTGAAGGAGGGGGAGCAGGAGAGGCGGGAACCGAGGCCACAGTACCCACCACAGGAGCCGAAGCCGAGTCCGGGGGAAGAAGTCCCGCTAGGACCAACTTCGACCTCCGCTCCTTCAATGCCCTGGGATTGAACCCTGCACAAATGGAACATCCAGAAGTGAGGTGTTCAACCCCAAGGCATCGAACGCACCGAGTGTGGCCATCAGCAGGGGATAGCTTATGGCCACACTCGGAGCACTTGGAGAATATACTGCCTTAGGGGCTTCTGACATAAGTCTTTTTTTTTTTTTTTTTTTTTTGTTAACAAGAAAAAAAAATAAAAACAGAGACTAGTAATAAACTAGTATAAACACAAGGCCCCACACAACACACTCACACAAAACTCCGACCAGCGAGGGGAGGGTATAAACTAAATGTTATTTTAAAATTAAAAATTTTAAACTGAAAGTATCAAAAAATAAAGGGGAACCTAACACAATCACTCAAATATGACAAAAACTACTCAAAATAAAGCTATCTTTAAGTAGAGATTTCACTTAGCTGAAGAGCTCAAAATCCAAGACCTGGTTACCAGCGCGGCAAACTAGATCTGAGGTCATGTAGGGAGAGCAGGGCAT
Source organism: Protopterus annectens (assembly GCF_019279795.1). Lineage (NCBI taxonomy): Eukaryota > Metazoa > Chordata > Ceratodontiformes > Protopteridae > Protopterus > Protopterus annectens. Next base: position 1,884,752,581 of record NC_056733.1, on the reverse strand, counting down.
TATGGGTGAGGGGAGGAGCTAGGAGCTCGGATCCATAGCTGGTAAAACCATGCCGATTCGGATCCGATATCGGATCCATAACCCACAGGTTGCAGACAAATGAATCTCCTACTTCAGATCCAAAGTTTCTTACTGCCCCTCTGATTCCTGGAAAAGGATAGTAAAGGAGTAGAAAACGTGATCCCCAGCATGGACAGAGTCTTTCCCTCCTGCTCGCTGCAGGTCAATGACTCTGATGGAGGTACCAAACACAGTCGACCCGAAGGGGGAATTAGTAAAAGACGCCTTAAAAGGTTCTGCAAACCTGCAAAGGTGAAGCCATGCATGCCGTCTTAATGGCAATGCTTGTACCTGCCGCTCCAGAGGTGGCGTCTGCTGCACTGGAGATCAACCTCATCAAAGCATTAGCCAGGGAAGTTAGAGTGGATAGCTTCAGAGTGACCACTTTAAGACTCTCTGGATGCAGACTCTCTGGATGCAGAAACTCTGAAAGGGAGGTGGAAAGTTCTGAGACAAACTCTGAAGCTGGGTAAAATGTACCATGTAGTTGGTTGTTCTCAGTCCAAATGTAGCAGAGGCAAACGTGCGCTTTCCAAAGTGGTCAACTGCCCGAGACTCTCTATTCAGGGGATGGACCGTGGAGTTCTATTCAGGGAGCTCCTTCTTAGTAGTTGCAGCTACCATGATGGCATCAACGGGGACTCCCTTACTTCAAAAACTTTTATCCTTTGGGAGACTAAGAAATTTGTCAGCTTTTTTTGGGGAATGGTTTCACTGTATCCAGTTCCTTCCACACCCTGTTGGTGATGAGTTGTACGAGCTTGTTGGCGGGGTGGGGAGACACCCAGGTAGAAGATAGGCCAACCCCGAAGGCCTTCAGGAACATGGACTCCTCTGAAGATGGAGTGGGGGAAGACCAACTGCCTCTTAGCTTTAGACTTTAGAGGATGTCCCCAAAGGACACTTCCTCAGACAGTAGTTTGGGGGACCTGTCTCCCTCCGTGAAATACATGCCCTCAGTGAGGGACTCTCTAGAGGAGTCCAAGTGCCTCCTCTTGCACATCCTCTTCTGAGCAGGATCCTCCACAATGGGCTCTGGGAGGACTCTGAAGAGACAAGGACCCCAAGGTGGGTAACGCCAGTCTGAAGGTGCTCATGTGAAGTCTGACCCAGAAACAATGATGAGGGCTTGTGGTCCAAAGTAGAGAAGGGCTGTGGAGGATCTAGAGAAGGAGAGATAACTACCCAGCCACAAAAAGTCCTCTCTACTGCCCAGAAGGCCAATTGACTGGATGAGGCCCCACTCTCCTCTCTCACAGCTGCAGCCGCCCAGGAAGGAAGGAGGGACCCCAATGCAGAATCGATGTCTCCAGATGATAATGGCCCTGAGCTATCCTGTGCAGAGGCTCCCAAGAGGAGGGAATGGTCCAAAAACTCCAGGAACCAGCACAGACCTCGCAGGGCCGAGGAGCAGACAGTTCAGAGGGCAGTGGAACACAACCCACCAGGGTTCCTGACAGTGTCAGAAAGGGAGGGATACCAGATACCGTCAGCCTCTCAGAGGGAATGCTCCAATCCTGGTGATCCAGTCTTAGAAAAAAAAAATCTATCAAAATATAGTTCCAACAGCTGAAGATCAAAACCAAAAATATAAAAATCCAAAGCATAAAAATTGGGAAGACCACCATAGCTGATAGCACTATTTTTAATAAAAGTGTAAGAACATATGAACAAATAAGCGCTTTCAAGTCGTGTCCCCAATGCTTCTTCATACCAAAAAAAAAATCACACAGTGAATGCTTAATAACCGAGTCAACCATTAGCTGTATTATTTCAATTATGTCTTAAGCAATCACAACCCTAAATCAATTTACATCCCCTTGAGGCTGGTTTAAGGGGAACACACCCATTAAGACCTGGATGCCTATCAGCCTGCATCTTCAAGATCCACTTTAATTCAGCAGCCTCTGTAACATTAATTAAATCACCTCCTTTATTATTTATTTGTATATATTAAAGTACCCTAAAAGTGAAGCTATGACTTCTGTTGTCCCTGATGTGCTTCACTAGGGCTTTATTTTCATTGCCTACTCTGATGTCATATAAATGTCTGAAAATTCTATCTTTCAGTCCTTTTGTTGGTCTTGCCAACAGTAGGACTGACAGATAGCTAAATAAACATGCTGTGTACAACAGTCAGCATAAAACCTAGGTTGAAAAATAAAATTATGACAAGGGTGTCTACAGATATGTTCCTTAGAAACAACAGAGCAGGCCCTACAATTACGACACATATAAGTTCCCATTCTATCCGAATGGGGGTCTTCTACCTCAGAAAACAGGCAGCTGACCACTACACAATTGTCTTTTCATATTCAAACAGTTTTTATATAGGAAACATGGTCTATGTCCAACTATATCAGCTGTTTTGGCATCAATTGTTAGAAGTCTCCAATTTTTCTGTAGAATCTCGCAAAGTGGACCTATATCACTGGCGTATTTAATACCAAATTTTGTGAGTACATTGTGAGAATGTGACATTCCTATTAGTAGCACAGTTTCTTTGAGAGAAATATGGTGCAGCAATAGTCCTCTCATTACAAATTTGCTCTCTATTTCTGGTTAACATTTTAAATTTGCTCTCTATTTCTGGTTAACATTTTCCTTTTGTAACCCCTCTGTGAAAAAAGATCTGTCATATTATTTATATAAGTATTAAATGTACGGATGATAATGTTTTTAATGCTAATACTGGACGGGGAGCTGTCAATCATTATCAGATTTGATATAACTTTCGGATCTGAAGTCCTGGACGGATCCGATGGTTTAGTCAGTGTTGAACATGGATCCGACAGATGGGCCAGATCCAATGGCAGTTTGTGCCAAATCGGATCAGACGGCCTCCAAGGCTCCAAGGCCTTGGATCCAACAGACTGATTCGAGGCTCTCTGAGCAGAAGAGCCCGGATCCGAAGCCAAAGAGGCTGGGATCGGATCTACTGATCTGTGATCGGAGAGCCTTGGCCCTTTTGAATGGGAATCCCTTGTGGAAGAAGAGGAGGTCTTCGTTTTGGGATTCGCAGGGAGCATAGAGGGGGAGCCAGAGAACAGAGGACCCCCCTTAACAAGTCCCTTTAACAGGAGCTTATTCCTGCAATCCATGAGAGCCCTGGGGTTGAATGCGGCACAAATTTCACATTCAACCTCCAGCTGACTCTCTCCGAGGCAATAAACACACTCCTCGTGCGAGTTGGAATAGGGCATTTTCCAACTGCATGAGGAACATCTTTTAAAACCAGAAGACTTCTTAGACATCTTAGAAAAAATTAAAGCACACATACACCCCCCCCCCCCGAACAACACCCGCACTCTCTACGGGAAGAGGGAGATAGAAAGATAAGAGAGAGAGAGAGACAGCTAAGGTAAAACAAACAAACAAAAAAAAACCTAAAAGCAAACACTACCAAAGGCCCGGGAAGAAAAGGAGGGAACCCACGGAAAAGACTTATAAAAGCTACAGGAAGCGGAAGAAATAAAACTAACTACACAGTAGGAAAGGGCACACTAAAGCTATAAGAATAAAGGAAAGAAACCCCGAAAGAAGGCAATTTACATTTATCTGAAATAAAGTCACTTGAGCTGTAGGATAAATGTCCAAGCGTTTTTGCTGCAAACAAGATTTGAGGGTCACAGGTCAGCAAGGGATTGTGGGAAGGGAGAAGCTTGAGCTCTGAATCTGTCCTTCAGTTCCTGGTTCAGATCCGAAGTTAGATCCAAGACCCATCCATGATGAATGATGACAAGGACAGCATCATATCCTTTGGATTCAAAGGCTTCATATCCTAATGTTGAGACGTCTTCACATCTAGGGAAGTCGGATCAGAGAGTCTTCCTGGTCTTGGTTGGTGGCTTCAATGAAGACTGAGGGGACCTTGAAAAATGCTCATGGTGCTCCAGAGGAGCAGACTTGCTTGGTACGGAGGGGTTTTGAGCCCCTGGAGCGGAAGAAGACCCCTTAAAATAAGTTTCTCTCTCCTGTCTGACAGGGCTCTAGAATTACAGGTGGCGCAGATTCTTCATGCCGTGTCAAAATGCCCAGTCCCAAAGCAACAAACCCACTGCTTGTGGGCATCTGAGTTTGTGATCTTATGCCCACAAGAAATGCAAGTTTTAAACCCTGTAGGTTTGTCTGATATAATGGCAGTAATGGAGGACAAACATTAAAAATGGAACAAAATGGCAGCAAACTTTATATAAACATTTACACATGTATCAAAACAGGGCAAAAAAACACAAGAAAGGAGTACCAACTATGGTAGAAATAAAAAAAAAAAATACCCTAACATTAAAAAGAAAGAGAAAATAATACCAACAATGACAATGGAAAAATCTAAAGCAGTACAAAAGAAGAAGAAAACAGCCCCCAACCACCAGCGACAACTAAAGGGAGGAAGAAAGATAGAAACGAGAGTATTTTACTCACAGAAATAACCCAACTGAAATCGCTCGATAGTGGAACTTACATTTGCTCGCGAAGGTAGCAAATGAGATCTGAGGCAAGAGGGATACAGTAGAGCATTACAGGTAGAGGGAGGAGCTCGAGAGTAGGATCTGAAGTCAGGTAAATGAGGCCAAGTCGGATCCGAGCATCGGATCCAGATCCTTAAGTGAGGAAGGAATGAAAAGGACAAAATCAGATACTATGCTTTCATGTGTGTGTGTGTGGATACATCTACATCTATGTGTGTGTGTGTGTGTGTGTGTGTGTGTGTGTGTGTGTGTGTATATATATATATATATATATATATATATATATATATATATATATATATATACATATACATATATACATACATATACATACATATATACATACATCTAACTATAAAAATCTACACACGCATACACACACACTTATATACATATATGGGTTTACGTCATATGACCTAAATTTCATATGATCGAAATTCATTTGACTGAGACCTAATGACCTAAACTTCATTAGACCTAAACTCATTTCACTAACAATGAGCACCGGCAGTTTGTAGAGCACTGTAAGGCAAGTAAAAGGTATATGCCCTGTTCCCTAATGTAGTGCGACCCTGGAGTTAGAATATATAGCCCACATTGGGGGGGGGGTGGGGGCGTAGCCCCCTCACCTAGTTTGATTACATATTCTGTGGTTTGATTTTATATTGTTCAGTAAAACTGACCTTTGGGGGGGGGGGGCTGCATCCCCCAACTATATATTCTAACTCCAGGGTCGCACTACAGTGGGGAACAGGGCACCTTTTACTTGCCTTACAGTGCTCTAGAGACTGCCAGTGCTCATTGTCAACGAAATGAATTTTAGGTCAAATGAAGTTTAGGTCATTTGGTCTCAGTCAAATGAGTTTCGATCATATGAAATTTAGGTCATATGACGTAGCCCATATATCTATATATGTGTATGTATGTATGTATATATATATATATATATATATATATGTGTGTGTGTGTGTGTGTATATACATATATATATATATATGTATATATATATATGTACGTATATACACACACAAACTGTGGATATAAAAATGTACACACTTCTGTTAAAATGCCATGTTTTGTGATATAAAAAAAGAGAGACCACAATAAATCATTTCATAACTTTTCAAGCCTTTAATGTGACCTATAACCTGTACAATTCAACTGAAAAACAAATAAATTCGTTAGGGTAAAAAAATAAAAAAAAGTAGAATACGCTGGTTGCATAAGTGTGCACACCCTTAAACTAATACTTTGTTGAAGCACCTTTTGACATTCGAGTCCCTTGTGGGGGTGCAGACTACCTGTTTCAGGACATTTGTATTCACAAAGTCCAGGAAGCTCAGGGCTAGTATGTTTGTGCTCGTTTATGTCAACCATGAATGGAAGGATAGTTGAGATCGCCCATGACCAAAGTGTTTGGCTGTATAGTTAGCGACTGTAGTAAGTCCAAGTAGGTGGTTTGCTTCCTTGGTTTAATGGTAGGGGACAGTACAGCTGTGTACACTTACCATAAATGTAGATGTTCGAGTGTATTCACTGTTGCAGTCATTGCACTTGGGTAATCTGCTGGCAGGTTGCCCTCATGTCTGGGCTCCCCCATTTCCATGTCAACATGCTGAAGATTTGCGGATCCAGTTTCCATTCGTGTGGGTCTATAAGATTTCTGCTTAGTTCGTCTGCCAGAGTATTTTGCTTTCCTGGCAGGAATTGAGCTTGTAGATATAGATGGTAAGACAAGGGTGTGTTCCACAAGGCCATGGTTAGTCTGTAAAGGGGGTAGGAATTGGTACCCCCCCCCTGCTTGTTTATGTACCACATGACTGTGGTATTGTCTGTCTTTATCAGTAGTTGTCCTGGATGAAGCAAGTCCTTGAAAGCTGTCAGAGCATTCTGTACAGCTAGCATCTCTTTCTGGTTGATATGCAGGTGCATTTGATTTGGGCTCCATTCGCCCTGAATGCATCTCCCTGCCAAATGCGCCCCCCCCCCCAAGCATAGTTTGATGCGTCTGTAGTCAGGGTATGGGTGGCAGGGGGTGGAATGAATGACAGTCCCTTGTTTTGGTGACAGGCCTCTGCCCACCATAGGAACTCTTGCTGCAGGCAAGGAATGATAGTAATCATTGTTTCCACGCTGTGACAATGTTAACTCCATAAGCTTTTTAGGTACCACTGAAGTTTCCTCATATGCAGTCTTGCATATGGAATTAGAAGAATGCAGGAAGCCATGAACCCCAAGGCCTGCAGTATTTGTCTTGCAGATAAATGTTTTTTTGTGGCCACTTGTCTGAAGTAAGTCATCAATTGGATTTGCTTGTCTGGCGTGAGGTAAGCCATCTGGGCAACTGTATTCAAGCTTGCACCCAGGAATGTAATTTTTTGAGAGAGTACCAGTTGTGATTTCTTTTCATTTATGGTGTACCCTAGGCAAGTTAGAAGCCTTTTTACAAATGCCAGATGCTGTAGAAGAGTGTCCTTGTTTTCTGCCTGAATTAGACAATTGTCCAGATACGGATAAATTTGAATGTTTCTTTGTCTGCAAAATGCAATTACTGGTGCCAGGCACTTTGTGAAGACCCTGGGCGCAGTACATAAGCCAAAGGGTAGAGCACAGAACTGGTAATGCAAACAGCCTGCTTTGAAGCGGAGGTATCTTCTGCAAGATTCCCTGATTGGGATATGCAGGTAAGCCTCTTAAGTCTAGAGTTACCAACCAGGCATCCTTGCCTAGCATAGACAGTAACTGTTGTAGAGTCAGCACCTTGAATTTTGGAATGTCCAGGAAAGTATTTAGAATGGATAAGTCCAGAATTGGATGCCATGATTTGTCTTTTCTGGGTACCAGGAAAAGTCTTGAATAAAAACATTGTCCTTTCTCCTATTCTGGTACTGGTTGAATAGCCCCCATATCCATGAAGGACATAACTTGTTTCTGGGCCTCTGCCCACTGATTTGGAGGCAGATCCAGCCATCCGTATTTAATTGGCAACATGTGGAAATCGAACCTGTATCCCTGGGATACTATATTTAAAACCCACTTTTCTTGGGTAATTAGATGCCAATTTTGTGCATGAAGTGCTAGTCCCCCCCCAAGGGGCTGTCAAAAGATAAGTGTTTGGAAATGGCAGAGGAAAGTCACTGAGACTGTTCACCATAGGGAGGTGAATTGCTACTTCCAGATTTGGAGGTGGAGGCACCCCATTGTTTTGTTCTGTAAGTTCCTTGTGACTGAAACCTGGAGACCTTGAAGTGTCTGGATTTGACCTGAGTGGCTCTGGGGGGTTCTGGAAAGGACCAATTCTTAGTAGGCCAGTGCCTACTGAACCTGGGCGGCTGCACTTGTAAGAAATCTTTAACAGTTTGCATAGAATTAGCTTTGTCTTCCATCTTTTTCAAAACTTCTTCAGCCTTATTACCAAATAGACTGTCCTGTTGTAAAGGAGCATCCAACAATGTACACGTGTGGTACTGACAGCAACCGACATGTCACAATGTCTACATGTGTGGTACTGACAGCAGCTCGCATGTCAGTGTGTGTGTGTGTGTGTGTGTGTGTGTATGTGTATGTGTGGGGTACTGACAGCAGCTCACGTCACAATGTATACATGTGTGAAACAATGTATAGATGAGTGGTACTTACAGCAGCTCATATGTCACAATGTATACATGTGTGGTACTGACAGCAGCTCATATGTCACAATGTATACATCTGTGGTACTGACACCAACTCAGATGTCAATGTATAGATGTGGGGTACTGATAGACAACGTATACATGTGTGGTACTGACAGCAGCTCACATGTCACAACATATACCTGTGCGGTACTGACAGCAGCTCACATGTCACAATGTATATAAGTGTGATAGTGACAGCAGCTCTTATGTCACAATGTATATGTGTGTGGTACTGACAGCAGCTCGCATGTCACAATGTATACATGTGCGGTTCTGACACCAGCTCGCATGTCACAATGTATACAAATGTGGTATTCACAGCAGCTCGCATGTCACAATGTATACATGTGGTAGTGACAGAAGCTCACGTCATAATGTATACAAGTGTGGTACTTATAGCACCTCTCATGCTAGACTGTATACGTGTGGTACTGACTCCAGCTCGCATGTCACAATGTATACATGTGTGGTTCTTCCACCAGGTTGCATGTCACAGTGTATACATGTGTGGTACTGATGGACAATGTAGACATGTGTGATACTGACAGCAGCTTGTATGTCACAATGTATACATGTTTGGAGCTGACAGCAGCTCACATGTCACAATGTATACATGTGTGGTACTGACACCAACTCAGATGTCACAATGTATAGATGTGTGGTACTGACAGACAATGTATACATGTGTGATACTGACAGCAGCTCACATGTCACAACATATACCTGTGCGGTACTGACAGCAGCTCACATGTCACAATGTATACATGTTTGGTACTGACAGCAGCTCACATGTCACAATGTGTATAAGTGTGATAGTGACAGCAGCTCGCATGTCAATGTATATGTGTGTGGTACTGACAGCAGCTCGCATGTCACAATGTATACGTGTGGTTCTGACACAAGCTCGCATGTCACAATGTATACAAATGTGGTATCCACAGCAGCTCGCATGTCACAATGTATACAAATGTGGTATTCACAGCAGCTCGCATGTCACAATGTATACATGTGATAGTGACAGAAGCTCACGTCACAATGTATACAAGTGTGGTACTTATAGCACCTCTCATGCTAGACTGTATACGTGTGGTACTAACTCCAGGTCGCATGTCACAATGTATACGTGTGGTTCTTACACCAGCTCGCATGTCACAGTGTATACATGTGTGGTACTCACATGTCATACTGTATACATGTGCGGTACTGACGGACAATGTAGACATGTGAGATACTGACAGCAGCTTGTATGTCACAATGTATACATGTTTGGAGCTGACAGCAGCTCACATGCCACAATGTATACATGTGTGGTACTGACAGCAGCTCATATGTCAAAATGTATACATCTGTAATTCTAACACCAACTCAGATGTCACAATGTATAGATGTGTGCTACTGACAGACTATGCATGTGTGGTACTGACAGCTCACATGTCGCAACATACACGTGTATGGTGCTGACAGCAGCTCACATGTCACAATGTATACATGTTTGGTATTGACAGCAGCTCATATGTCACAATGTATACATCTGTGGTTCTGACACCAATTCAGATGTCACAATGTATAGATGTGTGGTACTGACAGACAATGTATGCATGTGTGGTACTGATAGCAGCTCACATGTCACAACATATACATGTGTGGTACTGACAGCTGCTCACATGTCACAATGTATACAGGTTTGGTACTGACAGCAGCTCACATGTCACAATGTATATAAGTGTGATACTGACAGCAACTCTCATGTCACAATGTATGCATGTGTTGTACTGACATCATCTCACATGTCACAATGTATACATGTGTGGTTCTGACACCAGCTCGCTTGTCACAATGTATACATGTGTGCTACTGACAGCAACTCACATGTCACAATGTATACATGTTTGGTACTGAGAGCAGCTCAAATGTCACAATGTATACATGTGTGATATTGACAGACAGTGTATACATGTGTGGTACAGACAGCAGCTCGCATGTACTGACACCAGCACACATGTGACAATGTATACATTTGCAGTACTGACAGACAATGTATACATGTGTGGTACTGATGGCAGCTCGCAAGTTATGTGTACATGTGTGGTACTGACAGAATGTATACATGTGTGGTGCTGACAGCAGCTCACATGTCACAATGTATGCATGTGTGGTACTCACAGCAGCTCACATGTTATAATGTGTACATGTGTGGTGCTGACAGACAATGTATACACGTGTGGTACTAACAGCAACTCACATTTCACAATCTATACATGCATGCAGGGGTCCAGGGAAGTAAAATGAACCTATGATCAGGCAGATTTTGCCCCTTAAGCCAAGCATGCCTTCTTATCACAGATCCAGTTACAGCAGCCCTGCAAGAGGCCTTCAAGGAATCAAAACCACATTGCAAAGTATGCTTTCCAACTTGTTCAGCTGAATGCAATAAATCCTGTAACTATTTTCCACAGTCGGAAATCAACATCATTTTCTGTTTAAGTAAGCCCATGACATGATGCTGATATTTAAGTATATGAAACTGACAGTTTAAAGCCCTGACTGCCCGGGTTGCAGATGTGTAAACCTTCTTACCCCATCTATCCAGCGCCCTGGAGTCTCTATCAGAAGGGGTAGGATTTTTAGCAGTAGAAGCCTTAACACCCTTGGGACCCTGAGAAATAGTTTCAGGGTCAGCAGTAGGGTTTTTAAAAAGAAATTTGTGGGAGTCAGGAACCCTGTAATATCTGTCTGGCTTACTAGGAGCCGGAGGCAGGGAATCTGGAGTAATGCTGGATTCTGAGAAAACATCAACAATGTCTAAAACAGGAGGTATAGCCTAAGGCCTATGTTGAGGAAAAAGAAGGAAATCCCTACGCCTCTTGTTGGATTCTGAAAAATCCTGACTCTCCCAATGAAAATGTTCCCTTAAGGCATGCATGATTTCTCCAAAAGAAAAATCCTCAGGAGGAGAAGCAGAAGGAATTGATTCTTCTGCATCAGAATCCTCATAAGGTGGAATAGATAATTCCTGATCAGAAGAGGAATCAGAAAAATTGGAAACCTGGATCTGAAGATTCATAATCAGTGCCTTCCCTAGGCCTCTTAGCAGGAGGGGGTTGGAACCCCTGATCAAGGTAATTAAATCCTCAGCCATTTTGATCATTTGTTTTTTAGGCACAGGGGCCTGAGCATGTGGCCCATGAGTCGTTTTTTAGACAGAGAAGTAGGTTTTGGCCTTGTTTTTGAGGATGGCATCGGTTTAATATACAAATCTTTAGGCCTGAAAACACCCTCAGAAGCTGGTGGCTGCTCAGCAGCTCCGGACTCATCTAAGGGAGAGACATCCGCAGGTTCAATACTTGAAGTGTCTCGCGGCATACCGGACTCAGAATGGGTCTCAGTAGAGGCCTGAGAATCAAAAGTAGTGGGTATTAGGGGCTGCGAAAGCGCCTCACTGAGTACCGGCGAATGGCTTAGGAGAAGCTTCGTCATCGGTTTTGGACCTCGACAGTCCGTCTCTGTGTTTTTCTTTGCATTTTTTGTGAATTCCAGTAGTCGGATTACTAACCGACGACATTTCTGGATAGATAAATCTTGAGCCAAAATATTTGGATGCAAAAATATACAGACGCTTAACAGTACGTTGGTTAAATTTAGCACAGAACCGACAGCAAGGCACGTTGTGGTCAGGGCCTAGGCAAGGAATACAGTACAAATGAAAATCCTTATGAGGCATTTGCTTCCCACAAGTAATATAATTATTAACTTTTACTGACATCGGTAAGGAGCAAGAAAAAGTTTCCCCAATGGGGTAACTTAGCTTTAGGTTGAAGACTTCGTTTCTGAAACTCGAAAACAAAAATTTCAGGAGTTGGCCGACCGGCACTTGCGAACTGCTTTTGCTTCGGGCACCGCGCGGCAAGAAAGACTGATGAAAATAGCATTGGCTGCATGTTTTATACCCCTGACAACCTGACGTTATGTAAGAAGGGACTGCAACTGACGCAGGATCCAAGACTTTGTTATTCAGGCCGAATGAGGGCAACCTGCCAGCAGATTACCCAAATGTAATGACTGCAACAGTGAAACATGAAGAACATCTGCAGCTAGCAATGATGTGGTAGGGTGCTTTACCTATAGCTAGTTGGACCTGGAGTAGCTCAAGAGAGTCATACTGTTTAACCAGTTTCAAGATGTATTTGACTTTAATGAAATGGATACACCTCCACCTTTGGTTCTTTCACACTTGTTTTGGGGTCTGGACATGTGGAAGGCAATGCAGCCTTGCACGGCTAGGGTGTTGTCTGCGGCCTTGAACCATGTCACAGTGACTGCACACACATCAGTATCTTTCAAGGTGAGGAGTGTTCCAGGGAGTGCAGTTTCCTGTCTAGGCTCTTAGTGTTAATCAGCATAAAGTACAGTTTTGTACCTACCATAAATGTAGATGTCCGATAGGAATGCATCTGCAGTCCTTACAAATGGGTTGTCCTGTCGTCAGGCAGCCCTTCGGTCGGCTGGATTCCAAAGTCTGGGTCTGGCCTCGGCTGGTGTCGCACTTCACCCGACGTCACAGCTGCAGTTATTCGGGTATAAAGGCATCAGCCGACGCCATTTTCCTCAGTGTTTCTTGCCCCAGATGCCAGGTGCCCTCCAGGAAGGCTAAATTTGGATAAATGCAAATGATTCCAAATAGTAGAGAGCAAACAAAAAATAAACATGTATGTACATATATACAAACAAATACACCATAATAGATTCCCCCAGCTAGCTACAAGATGGGCAAATACCCTAGGAGTACCACAGAGGGGAAGGAGGGTAATCCTGACTGCAGATGCATTCCTATCGGACATCTACATTTATGGTAGGTACAAAACTGTACTATGTCCTTCAAGGATGCATCTGCAGTCCTTACAAATGGGTAGAATACCATAGCCAAACTGGGGGAGGAGGAGAAATAAAATTATGGTGTAGTTAAGATCCCTTGCAAAACAGCAGTGGCAAAACCTGCTCGGGATCTAGAGTATAAAGGTAAATTATAATGCTTGGCAAATGTATGCACGGAGTTCCAAGTAGCAGACTCTAAAATGTCTTTGGTAGCCACTCCTCGTAGAAAAGCTGTGGTAGTGGCTGTAGCCCTTGTAGAATGAGGCCTGATGTTTTCTGGAGTTTTCTTCCCATGGTAGGAGTAACAAAATCTAATGCAATTTCCTATCCACTTAGAGATTGTCTGTTTTGAAATTGCTTTTCCTTCCATTCCTGTTGCATATGCTACCAGTAGCTGGTCAGTTTTTCTATTGCCCTTGGTCCTGTCCAGGTAGTAGCGTAATTGTCTATGTACATCCAAGGTATGCAACAGTCTTTCTCCCCTGTTCTGTGGGTTGGGGAAGAATGTAGGTAGGTGGATAGCCTGATTTAAAGATACTCTGGAGACCACCTTAGGCATAAAAGTAGGATTTGTTCTCATGGACACTATCTTGATGGAAGATCAGGAAGGGCTGTACTGCCATTAATGCCTGTAGCTCCGATACCCTTCTTGCTGAAGTGATTGCAAGCAGGAGAGCAGTTTTCCATGATAAGTATTGTAATTCTGCTGTTGCTGCTGGTTCGAAAGGAGGGAGTGTCAATTTTTCTAGCACAAAGTTCAAGTCCCATGCTGGTAATGGTGGCATCCTAGGTGGTTTTACATTTTTAATTCCTCTCAGAAACTGCCTGAGCAGAGGATGTGAGAAGACTAGAGGATTCAAGTCGTATTCTGCTGAAATAGCTGATGCATGAATCTTAATGGAAGAATAGGACAGGCCGTTGTGGAAGAGCTCTGCCAAGTATTCCAGGATGTTGGCTATGTTTACCAGTGACACATTCTCTCCTTTTGCAGTACTCCAAATGTGATATCTTTTCCATTTTGCTGAATAATTTTTCCTTGTTGAGGGTCTGCGAGCCTCCAAGATAATGTCTTTAACCCTTTGGGATAAATTTGGGTTAATTGGTCTTATGCAATGTTCCAGGCAGTCAGCTTCAGTGTTTTCAGGTTTGGATGCAGGGTGTTGTAGTTGTTCTGTGTTAACAGCAAGGGAACTAGGGGTAAGGACCATATTTGTTCCCGAGACATGCTCCTCAGTAATGGGTACCAATGTTGTCTTGGCCAGTCTGGAGCTATCAGAATGATCCTTGGATGGTCCTCTTTGATCTTCAATAGCACCTTGTGCATCAAAGGAAGTGGTGGGAATGCATATGCTGTCAGGTTTTTCCAAATGAAAGATAGGGAGTCCACTTTCCAAGCAAGTGGGTGGTACGTCCTTGTGCAGAATTTCTTCAGTTGGTGATTGCGTGGGGATGCAAATAAGTATTTCTGGGAGTCCCCATTTTCTTGTAATGGTTTTGAAGATGTCCGGATGCAGCATCCATTCGTGGGCATCCGTGGTAGTTCTGCTTAGTATGTCTGCTAGAATGTTTTCTTTTCCTGGTACAAAAATTGCTTGTAACTGAATGTTGAAGCTCAGGGCCACATTCCAGAGGTCCATTGCCATCCGGCATAGAGGGTACGAATGTGTGCCTCCCTGTTTGTTGATGTACCACATAACTGTGGTGTTGTCTGTCCTTATCAACAGTTGACCTTGTCGAAGAAATGGTCTGAATGTCTGAAGTGCCAGTTTTACTGCCAGCATTTCCTTTTGATTTATGTGTAGGTGCAGCTGGTCTTGAGTCCATAAACCTTGTATGCACTTTGTCCAGCATGTGGGCCCCCCAACCGAGGTCTGAGGCGTCCATTGTGATGGTTTGGCTTGGTTGAGTGCTGTGGAAGGGCAATCCTTCGTTTGATTGACAGGCCTGAGCCCACCATTGGAATTCTTGCTTCAGGCATGGGATTATTGGAATTTGGGTTTCTAGGCTGTGCTTGTGCTGAGACCATAAATTCCTTACGTACCACTGTAGCTTTCTCATATGCAGTCTGGCATGTGGAACCAATATTATGCAGGATGCCATGAAACCCAAGGCTTGCAGGACTTTTCTTGCTGTTAGATGGTTCTGCTTTGTTAATGCCAAGAAGTAGAGAGGGAGTTGCTCCTGTTTTTCTACTGTTAGGAATGCCATTTGTTTCGATGTGTCCAGCTCTGCACCCAAAAATGTTATCCTTTGGGATGGTATCAGCCTTGACTTTTTTATATTGACTGTGTATCCCAGGGCTTGTAGTAGATAAATGACCCTTTTCAAGTCTTCTGCTAGCTTGTTTTTGTTGTCCGCTTGTATCAGGCAGTCGTCCAAATG